>NC_133131.1:60365808-60527916 GCF_048418815.1 Hemitrygon akajei
CAGACGAGGAGATGAAGGTCCAATTAAGGAGGTAATAGCAAGATGGAGAATTACCAGACGGGACCAAGACATCATGTCCCTAAACGCTAACTTGACCTGCGCTCCCCTCCATATCGCTCACAAAATCGCATCGCAGCCCCTTACTCTCATATGAATACTAACTTCCCAACATCAATTTCCCTAAATCTTAAACTGAACTCTAAATAACTCCATCACTGTCCCTAAACCTTACTCTGAACTTTCGCGCCCCATTATCCTGTCAATAAACTCTAAGCCATTTCTAATCAACCACAAGCAAGTCGCTAAACTCCAATCTCTATCGCTCCACATCCCTGACCCGAAACCCTACTCTCACCTCTATATCTCCACACCCCTGTTCCTAAAGCTCAATTTGATATCAGGCACCCACACCCCTAAATCTAAATTTTCATTTAATCTGACGTCCAATACCCCACATCAGTGAATCTAAACCCTGCCCTAATGCCCTAACCTCAATCCCACCATAACCATATCCCAAAATGCTAGCCTGAACTCTATCTTTCCACATATTGACATGAAATGTAATCTGGACTCTAAGTCTGCACATCCTTGTCCCTAAATCCAAATCTGAGCAAGACCATAAGCTAAACCAAAGTGACAGGGCTGCGGGATACTGAATCTCGAGTGAATAGATCAGGAAGCTCATGGCGGACGATTTTCCCATAGCCAGCACAATCACAATCTGAGCTAACAGTGACACAATTTTCATTTTCCCTGTTCACGAAATGCTGATGAAAATGACGTAATATGAAGAAAAGACAGCGAATCAGTAAGTTAAACCAAAGCTGGGACCACAGAAAACGGGTGTTAAGTTCCCAGTAAACGGGTGACTTACCAGCAAAGATAGAGAGGTCCGCTGAAGTCTGATGGTGCTATTTTCAAACGTTTTTTATTTATAAAGGGGCACAAACGTATGGTTAATACAAAACATTCAGATCATATACGTCGTCAAAACTCAATCTAAAGCACAGGTATAGTAATAATCAATCAGAAATAAGCTCTATCGTTGTCTAGGGGATAATACTGAGTCCAATGGAATATAAGAGTCACTCAAAGTCTGCAGACTTTCCCGTTTTGGGAACCACTGGCATTTCATGTGTTGGAGAGAGAGAGAGTGGTGAGAAAGAAGGAACACTTGCCCGTCGTCTTTGCGAAGCAAATCCCTGTTGTTAGTTAAAACGGTTTTCCTTTGGTTTCAGCCACAGACTCCCGATCCGGAATCTAACGCACGTGGCTTCCTTCAAAATGGCTTCCCGCTCCGACGGGAAGCGCTATCGTGTCTTCTTCGTGTGTCTCCTTGGTGCGTCTGAGGCCCCGCCTCGGCAGCCCACCTTTTATCTGGACTGGCAGGGTTGTAGATGTCAATCAGGGTGGGGGTGAGGCAATCTTTCCCCCATCACCCAGCCCACGTTGCCCTGAGGGTTTGCACGTAGTCCAGTCCCTTATTCCACAAAGGTGTCTCCCAAGACAATGGCCATGTCCGTGGCTTTTGTCTGGCTGAGAGGCCAGACCACATTCTAAACCCTAAGGCTTCTCTCTCTCTCTTGCGATTCTCACAAAGGAGGGGGCTGGGGTCATAACACGGGTCACCACAAAACCCGAAGTGACAGGGTGGAGTGACGCTGAATCTCCAGTAAGCCCTGTTAACTTAACCCATGCAATTCTCTGCGCCCAAATGTAGAATAAAGACCAGTGTAAATCAGGAGGGTAGTTACATCTCACTTACTTTGAGAAGAAGCCTCATAACTTCTGCTCTCCAAATGGTCACAACAAAACCAAATAAGGAGGTCTCAAACACCTGCACCCTCGAAATGACATGGCTTTCATTATCTTGGTATACGGCATACAGACAGGCTGGGCTAGATCACCCTTGGCTGAATCTCCTGGGAAAGGGCATCTGGTGATTAAAGACCCGAAACACACGAAGATTCACATTTACATTTTAGACCAGGTTCATGAAAGACATGGGCTAGATCCAAGTAACAGGGTTGTGTCACACTGAATATCGAGTGATGAGGTCATGTCAGGAGGGGCCGGTTGCGGTAGGACTCAAGTGCAGACCAATGAATGTTCTTTTACCAGGATTTTATTAGCGGCCCCAGGGGCAACAGTCTTTCAACACCAGGAGGCAGGCACGAAGCCGGAATGGCAGGCGGAGGCCTTACCCGGGAAGGCTGCCCGGAGAGGGCAGACGATTACGGGTGCTTCAGGCAAGAATCAGGTTCCAAACAGGCAGAATCCAGAAACACAGAATTCAACAATTTCCGTTGGCAGTGGTCGTTATAGCAGGCTGGAACGATTCAGTTCAGTACTGCGACGAACAGGCAGAGAGTGTGAGTCGAGGCAGGGTTTATGTGGACCGGGTAATGAGCGAGAACAGAAACAGGTGGGTGCTATTGAGGAGATAAGTGAGGAATTGGCGAGAGTCCCATTAGGGAAGGGGCTGGATCAAAGCCCACATGGCCAGGTGAAAGAAGATAGAATTTAAGGGCTGTCGTGGTCCAGAGCTATCAGCAGAGCCCCTTTGACCCAGTGTTCAGGCCGGATCCTTAACAGTACCCCCGTCCCCACGGGCGTCTCCAGACGCCCTTCTTGCCGGTACGGGATGGCCTCAGCCGAAGCGTTTGTCCAGCGGTGTTCACCGATCTGGAGGCGAGCCCGAGAGGCGCTGCTTCAGCCTACAGCCCGAATGAAGCAGCAAGCAGACCGTCACCTCATCGAGGCCCCCCGTTACCGCCAGGGTCAGAAAGTGTGTTTATCCTCGCGGGATATCCCCTTAAGGGTGGACTCCCGCAAGCTGGCGCCACGATACATTGGACCGATTTGGAAACACGATCCACTATGGTAAGAATGGTGGTGTTACCGTCAGACGGGGGGAGACCGGTGACAAAGTCCAGTGCAATGTGTGACAAGGCCTTCTAGGAACAGGTAGGGGTTGCAGCAGACCAGTGGGTTGTTGGCTGGAGGTCTTGTTCTGTGCACAGACTGGGCAGGCAGAAATGAAGCTCTTGACATCCTTCCTCAGGGATGGCCACCAAAATCTTTGTCTGATGAAAGTTGTCGTGCATCTGATGCCAGAGTGACATGCCAGTCTGGAGGTGTATCCCCACTGGAGAACCTGGGAGCGGACAGACTGGGGGACATACAATATGTTAGCGGGACACGTATCAGGAACCGACTCACCCTGTTGGACCGACCGGACCACAGATTCAATCTCCCACTGTGCTGCGGCGACCAGGCATTGCTTGGGGAGAACGGTCGTAGCCTCGGGTGCCTCGTCGGTTGTGGGAAACTTCCTGGAAAGCGCGTCAGGCTTGCCGTCCTTAGAGCCAGGGCGGTAGGTCAGGATGAACCTGAACCGGGCAAAAAACAGGGACCACCGAGCCTGGCGGGAATTGAGGCGTTTTGCGGAACGGATATATTCCAGGTTCTTGTAATCCGTCCAGACTAGAAAAGGGGTAGTCGTTCCCTCAAGCCAAAGCCGCCATTCCTCGAGATCAAGTTTAACCGCCAACAACTCTCGATCGCCGATTTCATAGTTGCGTACTGCGGGCAAAAATTTGTGGGAGTTCAAGGCGCACGGGTGTAATTTGTCGTCCTCTGCTGAACGCTGTGACAGGATAGCCCCAACTCCTACGTCAGAGGCATCCGTCTCTACTAAAATCTGCCTGGTTGGATCGGCCTGAAGGAGGATAGGGGCCCTGGTGAAACGAGTCTTTAGATCCGAAAAGGCTTTCTCAGCCGTTGGATTCCAGGCGAACTTCGACTTGGAGGAGGTTAGGGCAGTCAGCGGGGCGGCCAGGATGCTGAAATTTCGGATGAATCGGCGATAGAAGTTGGCAAACCCAAGAAAGCGTTGGACATCCCGTCGAGAGGCGGGTTGTGGCCACTCCTCTACCGCCTTGATCTTCTGAGGGTCCATCTGGACCTTTGCAGCACTGATCGCATATCCCAGGAACGAAGTTGAACTCCGGTGAAATTCACACTTCTCCGCCTTCACAAATAACTGGTTCTCCAGGAGTTGTTGGAGTACCCGGCGGACGTTGCTGGATATGTTCAGAGAGGGACCTAGAAAATATCAGAATGTCATCCAAGTACACGAATACAAATTGGTTCAGCATGTCCCGGAGGACGTCATTCACCAGAGACTGGAACACAACAGGACCATTGGAAAGTCCGAAAGGCATCACCAAATATTCATAGTGCCCGGAGGGCGTATGGAACGCGGTCTTCCACTCATCGCCCTCCCTTATGCGGACCAAATGGTAAGCGTTGCGGAGGTCGAGTTGCAAAAGATAGACGCACCCTGGAGCAATTCAAATACAGATGACATAAGCGGAAGAGGATAGCGGTTCTCAACGGTGACCTCATTGAGACCTCTATGGTCCACGCAAGGACGCAGGGACCCGTCCTTCTTGGCGACAAAGAAGAAAGCTGCGCCTGCTGGGGAGGAAGAAGGACGGATAATTCCTGCAGCCAGGGACTCCTGGATATATTTGTCCATCGCCACCCTTTCAGGGGGAGACAGGGAGTTCCCGGAAGGAGATCAATAGAGCAATCATAGGGCCGATGTGGGGGTAAGGTGGTGGCCCGAGTCTTGCTGAATACCAGTTTTAAGTCCCGATATTCTGGAGGTACAGAGGACAGGTCGGGAAACTCTTCTGTAGGCAGAGGAGCCGGACTTGGAGTAGAATGAGCAACACGTAGACAATGATTTAGACAGAAGGGACTCCAGCTTAACACTCTGTTATTCGACCAATCGATGTGTGGACCGTGCAGAGCTAGCCATGGGTGACCTAACACAACTTCAGTTTTGGGGAAATCGATTACATGAAAAATAATGCTCTCCTGGTGATTCCCAGAAATAAGGAGACTCACCGGAGCTGTAGAGTGGGTAATCAAGGCCATTTTCACCCCGGTTAGGCCGCTGGCCTCCGGGGGTTGCTTTAGACGGGAGAGCAGCATCCGAGTTTGGCCACCAAACTGGAACTGATAAGGTTTCCCTCAGCCCCGGAGTCGATGAAGACTGAGACAGTATGTCTCCTCCCTTCAGCCAGTAGAAAAGCGGGTAGCCGGGTACGAGTGATGGGGGACCGGGAAAAGGAAACATTGCTCGTCCGTAGTCCCCTCTTTACGAACGAGAGTTGTCTTTTACAGGACAACTGGATTAATAGTGATCAGCCTGACCACAATACAGACAAGAGTTGGTCCGGAGTCTCCTCCATCGCTCCGAAGGAGACAGACAGGCACGATCAATCTGCATGGGTTCCGTGGGGCTGGCTGGGGGTGACTGAGGATTCGGAGAAGGGGACGTGGGTGCGGGCTGGAAGAATGTCAGACGTCCCCTGGTGGTTCTTCGGGAACCCCGGATTTCACGCTCCCGCTGACGCTGTTTTATGCGGCTATCAATTTTAATGGCCAAATCGACCAGCTCTTGGAAGTCGGTAGGCAGGTCGCGGGCGGCTAGCTCATCCTTAACCTCCTCGCTCAATCCATAGAGGAACACGTCAGATTGGGCTTCCGAACCCCAGTGGGTAGTGGCTGCTAGCGTGCGGAACTCAATGGCGTAGTCCGAAACAGAGCGGTTACCCTGACGAATCCGCAACATTTCCCTCGCTGCTTCTCGCCACTGCTGGGAGCGGTCAAAGACTCTTCTCATCTCCTCACAAAACCCTTCAAAAGTGTGGCAAAACGGGGCTCTGCTGTCCCACACGGCCGTACCCCACTCTCTTGCTCTTCCCGACAACGTAATCACATAAGCGATACGGGATCGATCAGTGGAAAAGGTAGCGGGCTGCAGCTCAAAAATCAACGAGCATAGGGACAGGAAGGATCTGCAGGTGCCTGGGTCGCCATTGTAAGTTTCGAGTGGAGGTAAATGGGGCTCTCGGGCTGGTAGGGTTGGAGCCTATGGGGCTAATGTTGCCGCAACAGGAGGGTTAGGTCTCAGCGCTAGCTGAATCTGCTGTAGCTGGGAGACCATACTGGTCAGATAGGCGGAGAAGGCTTCCATCGACTGGGTGACAGAGGCGAACTGCGCTTCGTGTCTCCCTTATAACACTCCCTGACAGGAAAGGGCTCACGTACCCGGTTGGGGTCTGCTGGGTCCATATGGCCTGTTCGTTCTGTCAGGAGGGGTCGGTTGCGGTAGGACTCAAGTGCAGACCAATGAATGTTCTTTTACCAGGATTTTATTAGCGGCCACAGGGACAACAGTCTTTCAACACCAGGAGGCAGGCACGAAGCCGGAATGGCAGGTGGAGGTCTTACCCGAGAAAGGCTGTCCGGCGAGGGCAGACCATTACGGGTGATTCATGTAAGAATCAGGTTCCAAACAGGCAGAATCCGGAAACACAGAATTCAACAATTTCAGTTGGCAGTGGTCACTATAGCAGGCTGGAACGACTCAGTTCAGGACTGGGACGAACAGGCAGAAAGTGTGAGTCGAGGCAGGGTTTAAGTGGACCGAGTAATGAGCGAGAACAGAAACAGGTGGGTGCTATTGAGGAGATAAGTGGGGAATTTGCGAGAGTCCAATTAGGGAAGGGGCTGGTTCAAAGTCCACATGGCCAGGTGAAAGAAGATAGAATTTAAGGGCTGTCGTGGTCCAGAGCTATCAGCAGAGCCCCTTTGACCCAGTGTTCAGGCCGGATCCTTAACAAGTCAAAAAGCACAAGACGGATGACTTTACCACAGCTTGCATAATGTCAACCAAAGCAAACACTGGCCCACACCACACCTCCACAAATACTTAGCTGAACACCCCACAGAACAGCACTGATTACCTACAATTCAAAAGCACCCTACTTCAACCATAACTAGTAATTCCATCATAAAAGCATATTCATAACAATAAAGTTTAACATTTGTGCAAGGAGGAGGAATGTCCCAATAAAGC
Organism: Hemitrygon akajei; assembly: GCF_048418815.1. Classification (NCBI taxonomy): domain Eukaryota; kingdom Metazoa; phylum Chordata; class Chondrichthyes; order Myliobatiformes; family Dasyatidae; genus Hemitrygon; species Hemitrygon akajei. Next base: position 60,372,746 of record NC_133131.1, read on the forward strand.
TTTATGCTTTACTGGACGCATGGAACATGGAAGAGTAGAACATAGGAACAGGCCAATCGGCAAATAGTGTTATGCCGATTCTCCTAAAAAGCAATTTAACCCTTCCCCCAAATATTAATCCTACCCACAGCATATCAATATCCCTCCATCTTCCTGACAGCCCTGCGACTACCCAAAACGTGTCTTCAAAACCGCTAATGTATTCACCACCATACCAGGTAGGACATTGCAGTCATCCACATCCTACCCCCTCTCACCTTCAATGCATGCCTACTGTTATTAGACATTTCAACCCTGGGAAACAGATGCACTCTGTCCACGCGGTCTCTCTAATAAATCTCTGTCATATCTTCCAATGCACACCCTGTTAATTAAGCCAGGTGATATTCGACCAGGTTATTGAAAGGCATGGGCCAGATCAAAGTAGCAGGGTTGTGTCACGGTGAATCTGTCCTCAGCCTCCAACGCTCCAGAAGAAACAACCAAAGTTCATCCAGAATGCCATGGTAGCAAATGCCCTCGAAACGAGACAGCATCCTGGTAGATCTCTTCTGCACCCTCCCCAAAACCTTTGCATCGTTCCTTTACTGTGGTGACCAGAACAGAATGCAGTATTCAAGATGTGATGTAACCAGTGTTTAATAAAGCTACAACATAATTTCCTGGGTTTTGAACTCAATATCTCGTCAACAAAACACCAGCATTCTATAAGCTTTCCTAACCATCTTATTGACCTGTGTGGCACTTTAAAAGAGATATGAGTTCAATACTGGACGCTGCCTTTCTGAGCCACCGCTTCCTGAAGATGTCCTGGGCACTTTGTAGGCTAGTACCCAAGACGGATCAACTATAACACTGTTAGCAACATTGAAGCGGACAGGAGCGGACAGTTTAGTCGCCGTCTTGTATTTCCTGTGCCTTTAGTACTTCACGTGACAGTAACAACCAGTATAAATTTTCAAAGAGAGATCTGATTATGTGCCCGAATGGCTCATGATTCCAACAGGTCCAAAAAATCTGAGCACCTGCAAAAATGCTTAGTACAAGCAATCCTATGACGACGAATACCACAGATTCACCATCGGCAGACTAAAGAAATCCCTCCCCATCTCTGCTCTAAAGGAACATTCCTCTGTCCTATGCCTTGAAGACCAGATAGTGAAGGAGGTGCGCGATATATTTGTCTTCATCATACCGGCACTGGAGGAGTTGGAATATCGTGTAATAGTTGTAAAATGTATTCATTAGGCTGCATTTGGATCACCGTGTGAAGTTCTGGTCACCACACCGTAAGAAGGATGTAATAATCTGGAGATTATGCTCAACAGTTTCACTTCGATCTTGCCCAGACTGGAGGGCATGAGTTACAAGGAAAAAAATGGATGGGCGGGGACCGTTTCCCTCGGTGACAAGCCGGCCGAGGGGAGGACTGACAGATCTTTGTAAAACATGAGAGACATAAAAGGGATAGACAGTCAGCACATATTTCACCAGTAACGAATGTCCAATAGTGGAAGGCACAGCTTTCAGGTGAGAGGGAGGGCAAGTTTAAAGATATGCAGAACAAGAGCATTTCTTTAGGTTAATAGAAATGTGTGCCTGGAACGCGGTTCCAATGGGAGTGGTCGGAGCAGTTATAGTGCAAATTCAAAGCCTTAAGATAAGCACATGAATATGTAGGGAAGGGACGGACATATTGTACCAACAAGCAGAAGAGACTTCGTTTTAGTTTTGCTGTGTGTTCAACACAGACGCAGTGAGACGAGGGCGGCTATGTTCTGTGTTCTCGTTGGGCAGCAATGATAAGAAACTCTCTGTTAGTACACATCTCTGTATCTGTGGCGAAGATTGAGACGGCAGGATGTTGCGTTATGTCACTGCTGTCAGATCTCAGCGTAACTCGGAGGAAGCACAGACAGGGTGAGAGGCTGATGTCGTCTTTCACAATGGGAGAGGTGGGAGAGGGAGAGGGAGGGAGAGAGAGAGAAAGAGAGAGAGAGAGAGAGAGAGAGAGAGAGAGAGAGAGAGAGGAGAGAGAGAGAGAGAGAGAGAGAGAGAGAGAGAGAGAGAGAGAGAGAGAGGGTGTGGGACACTGTACAAACCCAATCTGTCGCTAAAGGGGCACAGACAGAAATAACTCAATGTGCTGAGCAGTGAAAACTCTTACCTGCACGTTATCACCTCTGTTGTTCACTTACCCCCGAGTCCAATCACAACACTGCAGGGGCAGAAATACGTAAAACACTGACATTAGACTGCCAATCATGGATACAATCAATTACCCCACCCCCTCTGGGTGTCTTTTGTCGTGGTTTCTCGTGCCCCACAAACGACCAGGAGACGCAGAAGATTCTTCAAGAAGTATTAAACTTTAATTTGCAAATCAAAGCTGAGACAGTCAGTGAGATAGTCGCTGACTGCCCACCGATCCTTGGACATAGCATTTTTTATAGCAATCTCCTGGTTTAGTTGTATTAGCATATCCAATCGGTCTATAGTTGCGTATCACAAGTACATCCGCCACTATTGTTTCTACCCATTGACTTAATCATGTTCTAATCTACATCTCTTAGCTACCTCTCATTAACACACCATTGTCTTCTACATTCTTAAGATTTCATTCTCCTACTAAATTGGGTACATGCATAGCAAATAGCAAACTCAGACTACATAATCTACATCTCTTAGCTACCTCTCATTAACACACCATTGTCTTCTACATTCTTAAGATTTCATTTTGGATACATGCATAGCAAATAGCAAGTTTCAAAGCTGACTACATAGTTTTGGTTACACAGCAAATAATGCAACTTTTATACTCCAATATATCCCCCCTTTGAGACCCAGAGGGTCTCACACAGAGAAAGAAGACTAAGAGTCTGCGCACAAAAGCCCCAATAAACTCAAGCACTTATTCCCAAATCTCGGGTTAAACTATAATTTTCTGCGCCAAGACCTCAAAGTATTCTCTCCCTGTTACCCTGGGCCGCTGAGCCAAAAACCTGTCCCTTTGTACCTGAGACAGGGGAAAAAAACTCAGAAGCCCTTACAATCTACTCCCACACTGTCGTTTTGCTCTTGTTCATCCTGCAGGTGTTGTAGGCTGTAACGATACATTTTCGGTGTTTCTTTCTCCACTAAGCTTGCTTCAGTAATTGCCACGAGCATTGGAAATTCTTTGGTTGCAGCGCGCACTACAAGAGATTTGAGACAAGGAAGAAAACAGCACAGCACAAGCGCACAACTCAACTATATAATACTGACAGTTATTGCCATTTTAGTCAGCCATGCTCCCCATCCTCCGAGTCTACTTTCCAACCAATCAAAGAACTGATGTTCAAATCCTGCATTCTGTTTGACCTCCGTCCGCAGATTCTTTAATTTATTTATTGCTCTGGTGAAAGACCCTTCTGGGCTAGTATTGTTCGGTATGAAAGTGCAGCATTGTTCTCCAAACATTACACACACACACCCTTTTTCTGCCAAAAGCCAATCCAGTACCTATCTGTTTAGCCACGCCATCCTGCTAGTTGCATCCAGCTGTTGCCCTAAGGCCTCCAGCGCATCATCGGTGTAGTTGATGAATCTCTGTTGATTGTAGTATATATAGTTTATCCATTCAACATTTTTGCTTACCCCTATCACAGGTATGATAGCTTCCTAGTGAGCATCTCATGCGGTGTCAGGCATGTCATTCGATTAGTTTGCATGCGGTAACTCATCAATGCTAACGGTAAAGCATCGACCCAATTAAGTTTAGTGTCTGCACAAATTTTGTTCAGTTTGGCTTTCAGGGTTCCATTAATTCTCTCTACCATGCCCTGCGACTGAGGGTGGTATACACATCCAAATCTTTGCTTTATCCTCAGCACCTGTAGTACCAATTTGACCACTTTCTGGATAAAAGCTGAACCATTGTCTGAGCTAACTTCTGTAGGTATTCCAAACCTTGGGATCACTTCATTTGTCAGAAATTTTACCACTGTCTTTGCCCCTTGATCTCTTGAAGGTACCGCCTCCACCCATCTGCTAAATCAATCAATTACTACCAGCATGTATCTTTTCCCTCTCACTGTCTTTATCATGTCTATGTAATCGATCACTAGATGGTTAAATGGTTCTTCAGGTACAGGAATGTGACCTATTGGGGTTGTAATTCCCTTCCGAACATTATTCTGTGCGCATACCTCGCACTGTGACAAGACAAAGTCCACTGAAGCCTGTAAATAAGGTGACCAAAAACCATCCTTCTTTATTTGCTTTATCACTTCCCCCCTTGCACAGTGGTCAATCCCATGCGCTTCTGAAATCAGAATCGTCAGTAGGGGGGTGGGCGCTACCAACAAACCGTCTTCCATGCTCCACAAGCCTTCCGGGTTCTGCTTGGCCCCCTTTCATCTCCACATTGTCTGTTCTGCCAAAGTTGCCTTACCTTGTATTTCAATTAGGTCCTCTACCACAGGTTCTGGAGCTAGGCTTACCTGGGGGGCAATGACAGCTGATGTACACCCAGACGCTTTTCTGGCTGCCTCATACGCAGCTTGATTTCCCTTTGTTATTACATCATTTCCTTTTTTATGTGTCTGGCATTTTACTATAGCCAATGCTTTAGGTTTCATCATGTCTTTTATTAAGTCTAGAATTCGCTGACAATGTTGTATGGGATCTCCACTACTTTTTTAAAACCTCTCTGCTTCCACACTGCCCTGAACAAATGGCATACTCCATGAGCATATGTCGAATCAGTATAGATGTCTACTTTCTCACCTTCCATCATTTCACACGCAGATGTCAGGGCTTTGATTTCTGCTAGTTGGGCGGAACACCGTTGGGGACAGGACTCCATCCTAATAATCTTATAGCTCGACTGATCCTGCTGCACTACTGAGAACCCTGCATGATTTCCATCTTAATCCCTTTAACAAGAGCCATCTACAAACAGAATTTTTTTATCTGCATCCTCTAGTGGTTCTGACCGTAAATCTGCTCTCAATTTGGCAAATGCCATCGTCTTCCCTACACAATCATGGGGTTCCCCTTCATAGCCCAAAGGGACAAAATCGGCTATATTACTGGTAGTGCATCTCTGTATAGTTATATCTGGAAATGTCAATAGCATCTGATGCGCTGCTATCCTGGCTGGCGTCAGCACAAATTTCCCTCTTTCCAGCAATTCTTCTACTTTGTGGTGTGTGTACAGAGTCACAGGATAGCCCAGGGTTACAGATGATGCCTTTTCATATGCATAGTACAGCGCCACCAATCCCTGATAACAGGGTGGATACCCCTGAGCCACCTCATCTAGTCTCGTACTGCAATATGCTATCGGCTGCTTTGCTTTTCCTGTGCCTGTCTGTTGTGTTAGAACCGTTGTGACATAACCCTCCTGTCGGTTCGATACATACAAATGAAAAACCTTCTCATAGTCAGGCAAAGCTAATGCTGGTGCTGACTGCAATTCCTGCTTAATAGTATTGAAAGCTATCTCCGCTTCTCCATTCCACTGTAAGCTGTTCTTCAAATTTGTATGTCCTGCTTCTTTCATTATCTTTTTCAAAGGTGCCACAATCTCAGCATATTAACTATCCAATCTGAGCTGCCATTCCCAAAAACGTCATCATCTGCTCTACAGTCTGGGGTTTTGGGGCTTGAGTTATTGCCTCAATCTGATCTGGTGCTATCGCCTTCACTCCCTTGGGGTACCCTGCCTTAGTATTCCACTTGCTGCGTGCAAAATTGCAGTTTCTTTTTGGATACATTATGTCCTCCATGCGCCAGCTTCTCTAACAGAGTTATAGTGTCCTGCTCACACTGTTCCTCGCTGTGGGAGCAAATCAACAGGTCATCCACATACTGTAACAATGTACTTTCCAATGGTATGCCCTCTACGTCTGCCTTCAACACCTGATTAAAAACATGTGGTGAATGTTTAAACCCTTGCGGCATTCTGGTATAGGTATACTGAGCACCTCTGTAAGTAAATGCAAACAGATACTGACACTGGTCGGCTAAAGGAATGCTGAAGAAAGCCGAACACAAATCAATCACTGAAAAGTAACTTGCTTCTGGTGGAACATTAGTCAAAAGCGTGGGTGGGTTGGGGACTACCACAGGACAGTCCTCTACCACATCATTTACGGCTCGCAAATCATGCACCAATCTCCACTTAGATTTATCTGCTTTTAAGACCGGCAGCAACGGGGTATTGCATGGACTGTTTGTTCTTTTAAGCACTCCTATTTCAAGCAACCCCTGCACTGTTGATGCTATTCCCTCTTCTGCTTCTGGTCTTAGAGGGTATTGTGGTCTCCTGGGTGGAATTGCTCCCCTTTTCAGCCTTATTTTCACCGGACTAGCTGTTTTTATTTTCCCTACGTCCGTGTCATGCTGTGACCACAGAATAGATGGCAACTCATCTAACCTTCTATCTTTCTGCTGGCCTCTTTCCTTTCCCAGCAATGGCATGTGTGGTTGGGGAGTTATTTCGACCTCTCTCACTGTCCCTACCATGTCTACACTTACCATTATTTTAATGCAATTGTTGTCTTCTGATATTCACACCTCTGGCGTGATTTTCCTCCACACTGTTACGGTTTCAGTGTTCTTAACTAAGGGTCCTAAGTCTTTAGACTGATATCCCTTGTTTACCAACAACATTACGTGGGGCACAGCCTCTGATATCCTGTACCATTTTTCTAAAAAGGTGTTCCACTTTACTTGTAAAACTGCCCTTTGCTTTCCAATTATCACAGCCTCCCCTTCCAGGTGCTGTTGGGTACATGCCTCCAGGTGCCATCTCTCCTCTAACTCCCTGTTCTGAGTCTCGTCAAAAATCACTGTACAATGTAGCTCAGATTTGGGCATTACAGCCCTGGGTAATATAGCCTGCACGCCCTTTTCCCATTTTTCCCAGGTTTCCTGAATCTGATCTGCGATGTCTCCTATCCAAAAGACATTAGCTTTCTTGTCTTCTCGCACTATCAATTAAGCCCCTGCTCTTTCCACACTCAGCCCATTTCTGGTGCTTTCTAATTTTAATTCCAGTTTCAATAAGGCATCTCTGCCTAACAAATTAATCGGAGTTCCTTTAAATACTAGCACTGGCAAAACGATTCCTTTATTTCCCATTCTCAACTGCACTGGAGCCGTGCACTGTGTCAAATGTGTTTTCCCCGAGAACCCTACCGTCTTAATAAACTTTCCTGACATGGGAAGGTGAAGGGCATACGTACACAAGTGTACGTGGCTCCAGTATCCATCAGCATTGGTGTCAGTTGCCCTTCTAACATAACCTGAACAATGGGTTCCTCGTCTGCCTCCCTTGTTATCATTGGGTAATGTCCCTTCCCACTCGAGTTCTCGGGGCACCCCTAATACCTCGCATAGGGGTTCACAGGTCCGCTTTGGCCTGTGGGGGCTGGTCCTTGGCTAAACTTTAGTTCCCTTCTTATCGGTTCCCTCTGGTGTGTGACAGGTCATGGTGTAAACGGACAATCTCTTCTCATGTGACCTGGCTGATTACATCCCCAGCACAGTCTCTCTACCTCTCTTTCCCCCTGTTTCCTCACTGGTCCCCACTGCCGATAGCTCCTCTGTCCCCCTCCTTGGGACTTCCAGTCCTGTCTGGGCTGTTTGAATTTAGTCTGTTCCTGATAGGGCATTTGTGGGAATGCTCCTCCAAAGACGATTATTGGCATGGGGTTTTCCGGCCCTTGTCTTACAGTATGATCGGTTCCTCCATATAGCGGTGCTACATCCAGTTTGATGGCTGTACTCGGACCAGTGGTTGCTGGCAGCATCTTTTTGCTTTTCTCTTTTTCCTTCTTTTTGAGTTCTTCGAGCTGCATTTGTATTAACTTTCTTTGCACCTCTTCCTGCTGCTCAGCCAACCTTCATTTGTCTTTCCGGTATTTCTCAACCGCATGCACTACGTGGTCTCTAAATTCTTGTGGGGTCATTGACATCAGCCCAAACACTTCCTCCAGTTTGGATTTTACTTGCGGAGGCATTGCATCCAAAATGCTATGTCGGAACAGTGTGGTGATAAATAAGCTATTTTCCACCTCCTGCTCAGTCTCCAGTCTCCACCTTTTCAACTGGTTTTCTACGTAGGCTGCTGGGTTTTCAGTGTCTCCCAGTGGATCCCCCTTTAAGGCTTTGGGATCCACTTTGGGTGGATAAAGCTTCCTGAGGGCCTGCCATACCCGTTGCCTCACTCTGTCAAACCCGTCTCCATCAGTTCTCGGGTCGTTCGAGTTTACTATGCCAGCCATTTCCATTAGTTCGTTAAATTTGGAGGTTCCTATCAACCTTATCAATAGTGCCTTCAAATCTCCCATAGCCAATAATCGTCCAAAGGCTCTAATCCATTTCCCTGCCCTCTTCATGTAGATTAGGCAGAGTGTTTTTCAGCCCTTCTAGGTCCTGGGATCCCCAAGGGATGTACTGCACTTGTCCTGATCCTTTAACTAACAATGGCATCATTCTTCCTACTTCTTTCCACCTGCACTGGCTCTCCTCCTCGCCTGACTCCCCATCTGTCTCAGGGTATGTCTTTACTGCCTCCCACACAAATTTCTCCGGGGTCCTCTTCTTCCCTCGGTCTCCCTGTGGAGTCCTTCCTTTCTGTCTCGATTCAATACTTGGTTGGCCCCTGGAGTATTTTTTGCATCTCCTCTGGCAATCCCCTTTCAGTAACTTATCTGGCTCTCTCTCTACTTCCACGTTGCTCCCCTACGGCCTCCTTCTGCTCTTCTAGGTTTCCGCCTCCTACCTCTTCCCCACAAATTCTCGCATCCTCTCTCTCTCCACTTAACTCTTGCTCCTCCAATGAGTCATCTTCTCTTTCTTCCTGTCCGTGTCTGTACACCTGTGGCATACTCTCCTCATGTTCCTCACTCGTGCTTGATTCCCTTCTCTCTTGCGTTTCTCCAAGACTCTCATCTCCTATTTTTTTCCACTTCCTCTTGAATACCTCATCTCTTCCTGCCCTGATGAGCCATTTTCTTTTCTAGTCTGTTTATTTCTATGGTATAACCGATACTCCTCATACTCCTTTTCCTCTCTCAAGTATTTCATCAGTTCAATCTCTTCTTTCATTTCTCTCTTTGCCTGTTCCACCTTTATCCTTTCTGCCTGTATCTCCTTCCATATCGCCGCTTTTTCCTTCTCGTATTGTCTTTTTTCCTCCTCATTATCCCAAGCTTGTACTTCTCCCTGCATGTTTACTGTTCCCGTCAGCAGGGGGCACTGCTTAGGGGTTCCTTCCTCATTATAGGGAGGGGGCTTTACCGTTTCTTTCACATCCGGGTACAGAGCTGAAGCCAGCTTCTCACTGTACCTTCCTCTCTCTCTAACAGGCTGTTTCTCCAGCACCTTAGTGTCTTCCTCGCTTGTAATCAATATTCTACCTGTCCTCCTCAGCCTCTCTCCCTCCGTTCTGAAGAGTTTTAGCACTTCCATTTCTCGTTCTCTTTTTTGCTCTCTTTTCTTAGTTTTATCTTTTGGTTTTTAATTTTTAATTAGTGCCTCCATTTCTTTGCACAAGCTTACATCAAACATTCCTTCTCCTGGCCATTTTGTGACCAGGTTTTTGGTTCTCTTTTCCCATTTTTCTGAAGTTTCTGTGATCTCATATTTATTTACCGGGAATTTTTTGCTCAGAATCTCTACTGCCTTTCCTTTACCTGTCATGTTATTCTCTCTTTTTAAGGTATTTCAGAGATTCACAGTTCGTTTACAGGATAATATTATTTACTCTAATTCTATGCCTAGTCTATCGTCAATCTACCAGCGCTTTAAACTATATATTGAACTGTCCTTGTTTCCTATTCTGTTCTGCCTGTACAGACCTCTATTCAGAGCGGTATCCACAGAACTTTCTTTTTGCACCTCGTCTATTCAGACCCTTATCTCTTAAAGCGGTATCCACGAGGATTTTCTCTATTTTCCTTTACCTGCCCGCTCAGACCTTCGTTTCATACGAAGCAGTATCCACAGGGATTTACCAACACCACGTGGAATTTTTCTTAACTTAACTTATTATTAACTTATTTGTACTTACCCTCACTGCAGTTTGCTTGATCAATCCTCTGAGCCTCCTGTTAACCCCCAATTCTGCCAGATTCTTTGGACCGGAGAGACCCTTCGGCAGTGGTTCCACACTTCTGAGACTCCAAGACCTCCCCAAAACCAATAGAATTCTTAGTCCAAATTGTCGCAAAAAGCGCTTACCTTTTGTTTGGGTGCACCCTTAATTCTGTTAGCCTTGTGGGGGTCCCTGGAGGACTGAGAAGCGTCCCCAATCTGCCGTTTCCTTTCCGCAGGTCTCTTTCCGGTCCTGTCACGGTCGTCAATTTTGTCGTGGTTTCTCGTGCCCCACAAACGACCAGGAGACGCAGAAGATTCTTCAAGAAGTATTAAACTTTAATTTGCAAATCAAAGCTGAGACAGCCCACCGATCCTTGGACATAGCATTTTTTTTCGCAATCTCCTGGTTTAGTTGCATTAGCATATCCAATCGGTCTATAGTTGCATATCACAAGTACATCCGCCACTATTGTTTCTACCCATTGACTTAATCATGTTCTAATCTACATCTCTCAGCTACCTCTCATTAACACACCATTGTCTTCTACATTCTTAAGATTTCATTCGCCTACTAAATTGGGTACATGCATAGCAAATAGCAAACTCAGACTACATAATCTACATCTCTTAGCTACCTCTCATTAACACACCATTGTCTTCTACATTCTTAAGATTTCATTTTGGATACATGCATAGCAAATAGCAAGTTTCAAAGCTGACTACATAGTTTTGGTTACACAGCAAATAATGCAACTTTTATACTCCAATACTTTCAGGATATAGAGGGGAGAGCTGATGAGGTGCAACCTATCAACATGTTCTCAAATTCCCAATGGTCATATCGACTTCAGGGCTCCACATAAAATGTAGGGATACAAAGAAACATACAAAATAAAACAAATAAATCGTGGAAGTGTTTTAGCATGGATTGAAATCGATGTTATTTGTGTAAAGAAATATTTTTTTCTGCTTGAGAAATGTAATTGTGGAACCCAACTGGGATCGTTCCTGGCCCCCTATGCAGTGTTAATAAGAGACAAGGCTTCATACAATATGGCAATATGGTTGGAACAGTGGAGTACGGCCTCCTATGGAGTGTTAATGAGAGACTTGAGGCTTTATAGAATATGGTAATATAGGTGGAACAGTGGAGTACAGAACACAACACACAAAACATTGGAGAAGTTCAGCAGGTCGGGCAGTATCCATGGAGAGCAATAAATAGTCGATGTTGCCTCCTCTGGATGATCAGCCATGGTGCAGAATTCATGCCAACGGTTTGTTCTTGTTTAGTACTAGGGAAGATGCAATGTCTGTGATACTCCATGGCGTTTAGACGCCTCCGTGTTTCAATGCCTTCAATAGTGGTTGACGTCAGGGATTTGTGTTGTGACTCTTGAAGGTCATCCATGCTAAACAGGCAAACAGTAGAGGCCAGACTAAGACTGTCCTCCAGTTGTTCAGGTTGGGAGGTTCAATCAAGGCCAACAACCATGACTGGTCAAAAATTTACGGAAACTGCATTCTATATCTGTGTGAGACTAAGGGCAGGCTGAGATGAAGGACCATCACAGCTGCTCTAAGCGCCAGCGGCGAAACAGGCAGTAAGTCATGACTGTGAGGGAGTGTACCAGAGGCTTCCGAAATGCCAGCGAAGCATAGTGAAACAAACATGTAGACAGTGTATGGAAAGGCATAAAATAAACAGGTTGGTTGCAGTAGCCACCTGCATTTTCCCTGGGTCTCCTTTCATGCCCCACACGCCATTTGAACTTACCGCTCTGAACTGAAGCAAATGGCCTCTGATATTATATCGTTTATCCTTGGGAGAATGGCGCCTGTTCTCTACCCTATCTATGAATATCCCAATCTTATGAAATGATGTCGGGTGTCACATCACCCTTGCTAATTTAGAGAAAACAACTCGAGTTACAGCAGTGTACATCAACATACCTGTCGATAATAAAATAGTTGGACAATGGCGTACAAGCCCCTCATCCCGCTGTATCCTGACAAACCACTACTGCACCTTCTCCAGAGCCTCCACATCAGTGCTATATTGAGACGAGCAGAATCGAATGGAATATCTCAGATGTAACCTAACCAGAGATTCATAAAGCTGCAGCTTGGCTTCCTGATTGTTCAGCTCAGTGTTTTGACTAATAAAACCCTTCATGATATATGCTTTCTTCACTAGCTGATCATCCTGGGCAATTTGTAGCTTTGAGGAAGCTACAGACTTGGATCTAAGAATCCTCTGTACGTCAAATTGTTAAGAGTTGTATCATGAGCAGTGCAGTGTCCCTTATTATTTGTTCTCCGAAGATACAATAACACTGACTTGTCCAGATTAAACTCCACCTCCAAAGGAAATATATCCTGCTATATAATTTCTAAACAATCAACAATACCACAAACCAAGATTCTCTGTCTCTCTGTCTCTCTCTCTCTCTCACACACACACACACACACACACACACACACACACACACACACACACACACACACACACACACACACACACACACACACACACACACACACACACACACACACACACCCCTTACAGTGAAGATTTTATGGGCTAAATGAGGCATACGTTCAGAATTAAGCCATTCAGCCCATCGAGGCTGCTCAGCCAATCCATCGTGTCCAATCCCGAATCCCACTCAATCAAATAAGATGAATAGACAGAGTGGACAGCCAGCGCCTCTTCCCCAGGGTACCACTGCTCAGTAGAAGAGGACATGGCTTTAAGGTAAGGGGTGGGAAGTTCAAGGGGGATATTAGAAGAAGGTTTTTCTACTCAGAGTGGTTGGTGCGTGGAATGCACTGCCTGAGTCAGTGGTGGAGGCAGATACACTGGTGAAGTTTAAGAGACTACTAGACAGGTAAATGGAGGAATTTAAGGTGGGGGGTTATATGGGAGGCAGGGTTTAAGGGTCGGCACAGCATTGTGGGCCGAAGGACCTGCAATATGCTGTACTATTCTATGTTCTATGTTCTAAATACAACTGCTTTCTCACCATTTCCGTTGATGTAGAACAGTAGATTTGGTGTATATGGATTTCAGCAAAACATTTGATCAGGCATCCCATGCAAGGCTTATTGAAAAAGTAATGAGGCATGCGATCTCTTGGGACCTTGCTTTGTGAACCCAGGACTGGCATGCCCACAAATGGCAAAGTGTGGTTGCAGACGAGTCACATTCTGCATGGAGTTAGGTGAACAGTGGTGTGCCTCAGAGATCTGTTCTGGGACCCCTACTCTTAGTGATTTTTATAGATGACCTAGGTGAAGAAGTGGAGGGATGTGTTAGTAAATTTGCTGATAACCCGAAGATTTGGGGTGTTGTGGATATTGTGGATGGTTGTCAGAGGTTACAGCGGGACTTTGATAGGATGCTGGTCTGGGCTGAGAAATGGCAGATGGAATACAACCCAGATAAGTGTAAGCTGGTTGATATTCGTAGGTCTTATATGATGGCAGAGTATTGTATTAGTAGTAAGCCTCTTGGCAGTGTGGAGGATCAGAGGGATCTTGGGGTCCGAGTCAATAGGAAACTCAAAGATGTTACACAGGTTGACCCTATGGTTCCAAAGGCATACGGTGCATTGGCCTTCATCAACCGTGGGACTGAGTTTGTTGCAGCTATATAGGACCCTGGTCAGACCCCACTTAGAGTATGATGCTCAGTTCTGATCGCCTCACTAAAGGAAGGATGTGGAAACTATATAAAAAAGTGCAGAGGAGATTTACAAGCATGTTGCCTGGATTGGGGAGCATGCCTTATGAGAATAGGTTGAGTGAAAAAGCCCTTTCTCCTTGTAGTGACGTAGGATGAGAGGTGAGCTGATACAGGTATATAAGATAATGAAAGGCACTGATCGTGTAGATAGTCAGAGGCTATCTTCCTAGGGCTAAAATGGCTAGCATGAGAGGCACAGTTTTAAGGTGCTTAGAAGTAGTCACAAAGGAGATATCAGGGGTACGTTTGTTACACAGAGAGCGGTGAATGCATTGAAAACCTGCTAGCGACGGTGTGAAGCTGATATTAAATGGTATTTTAAAGAGACACTTGGATAGGTACATGCTGCATAGAAGATTAGAGGTTTATGAGTAACCCTAAGTAGTTTCTAAAGTAAGTACATGTTCTGCACAGCATTGTGGTCCGAAAAGACTGTTTCGTGTTATAGGTTTTCTACGTTTCTATGTCTTGAACGACCAGGAATATCACCGTAAATATACTCAATGACGTGGTCTCCACTGCAGTCTGTGCCAATGCATTGCAGAGATTTACTACGCTTTATCTGAATAATCTCATTTTTACCTCTGTTCTAATACGTCACCCCTCAATTTTGAGTCTATGTCCTCTAATTATGGATAATTCTACCACAGGAAACACCTTCTCTACATCTACACTATCCAGTCATTTCAACATTCGGTAGGTTTAATTCTTCTAAATTCCACTGAGTACAGGCCCAAAGTTGTCAAACGCTCCTCATATGTTAACTCCTTCAATTGCGGAATCAGCCTCATGAACCTTCTTTGTTCTCTCTCAATTGACAGCACGTCCTTTCTGAAATATGGTACCAAAATCTATTGACAATACTCCAAGGGCGACCTGACTCGTCTCTTATAAAGGCTCAGCATTATCTCGTTGCTTTCATATACTACTTCATGGCTTCACGAACGAAGATTTAGGAAGGAGTCTGCCCACGTCTGATGCAGGCTCGCTGGTGACAGACGAGGCCAATATGGGACAGGCAGGTCCGGCCACAGCGGCTGAAAGGGAAATTCTGCTCTGGGTTTGGTGCTGCTGCGTCACGGTTCTTCCTCCTTCTCCTTTTGTCCTCAATGCCAGACCTGCATGCATTCTCGAAGGAGGAGCCAGACTGGTGAATGGTGTGTCGCAATGCCTCGCACTCGGAGGGTAGATTAGACCACTGGCGACGGTCAATGTGACAGGCACCAAACGATTTCTTCAGTGAGTCCTTGTACCTCTTCTTCGGTGCCCCTCTGTCACGGTGGCCAGTGGAGAGTTCGCCGTACAGCACAATCTTGGAGACGTGCCCTGTCCAGTGCAGCTGCGTCTTCAACAGCATGGCCTCGATGCTGGTGACCTCCTCTTGTTCGAGGACTTCGATGTTCGTGACAAAGTGGATGTTGAGGATGGTGCAGAGGCAGCACTGGTGGAAACGCTCAAGGAGTCGACGTGGTGATGGTAGGTGACCCATGACTCGGAGCCATACTGGAGGGTGGTCAGTGTAATGCCTCTGTACACGCTGATCTTTCTGCCTTTCTTCAAATGCTTGTTTTTCCAGACTCGTATGTACAGACTGCCGAATACGCTGTTTCCCATTGTTAGTCTCGTACTCGTCACCAAGGTCTTCTGTGTCCCTTTCAAGGATCATGCTGAAGAAGATAGTGAAGAGAGTCGGCGCAAGGATGCAGCCTTGCCTTACACCGTTGCCTATTGTGAAGGGCTCTGAGAGGTCCTTCTTGTGTATGACTTGGCCACGCTGATCTTCATGTAGCTAGATGACCATGCTGAGGAACTTGGGGTGGGGGGGGGGGGGCATCGCAGTCGTTCCATGATTTCCACACAGACATTCCCTGCACACAGTGTCGAACGCTTTGGTAATGTCGACAAACGTCACGTACAATCCTTTGTTCTGTTCCCTACATTTCTCCTGGAGCTGCCTGAGAACGAATACCATGTCGGTGGTGCCCCTGTTGGCTCTGAAGCCACACTGGCTCTCTGGGAGGTGTTCTTCTGCAATGATGGGCACCAATATGTTCAGGAGTACTCTTGTGAGGAATTTCCTGCGATGGAGAGCAGAGTTATCCCCCGATAGTTGGAGCGGTCGGACTTTCTATACAGGGCGATGATGACTGCATCGTGGAGGTCTTGCGGTAGTTCGCCTTGTTCCCAGCAGCAGACAAAGAACTCGTGGAGTTTGCTGTGGAACGCTGGGTCCCCATGCTTCCAAATCTCTGGTGAGATTCCATCAACGCCTGCTGCGTTGTTGCTTTTCAGCTGCTCTATGGCCTTGACAGTCTCGTCTAGGGTTGAAATCTTGTCCAGTTCTGTTTTCTCTGGCTGTTGTGGAATGCGATGAATTGCTGAGTCCTGGATCATGCGGTTGGTGCTGAAGAAAGTCTGGAAATGTTCCGACCACTAGTTCAGGATGGACGCCTTGTCTGTAAAGAGCGCCTGTCCGCCTGCACTGCTCAAGGGACTCTGGACCTGCTGCAAAGGGCTATACACCGCTTTCAAGGTTTCATAAAACCCTCTGTAGCCACCGGTGTCAGTTCAAAGCTGAGTTCTCTTTGCGAGGTTGGTCCACCTCAAGTTCTGTATGTAACGCTCACGCTGATGTATGTCTAGGGGAAAATCCGTCTACCCGCCAAACCGTGTCTCCCGTATACGTAGATGCTGTGAAATGCACACTGGTACAACCTCGCACAAACAATATCAAACCGCACACCATGCACGTTTACAGAATACACTTTATAAATCTTACTAGAACTAGGTAATTAATAGTGATACAATATATATATGAAAGAAAGGAAAAGAAAGAAAAGGCGCCAAAACTTATCAGAGTTCAGTCAATTCGTGCACAACCGTTGGTGCTCAACTATCGAAGTCTTCAGTCCACTATTCGATCTTCTCTGACCTCCTCGAACCGCCGCCTGGGACCAACCTCTGTAGTCGACCAAAGCGCACCCCGCAACGTCCTCCTTCCTCGCGATCTCCCCTCCAACTCCCAAAAGTCCGCGCAACACTAGCTTAAAGACCCACAAGAAAGAATAACATCTATCCTAATTGGTTAACAAATGAATACCATTCTCGTTATCAGTAATTTTAACCCAAACAAGCTGCGAGAGAAAGCACTCTCTGACCAGTTACCATAACAAAGAAGCATTCTTACCTCTAACATAACAAAGAAGCTATTTTGATAACATACACAGTAACATAAAGAAGAAACTCCTTACATGTATCTCTCGAAACTTGCGCTGGAGGTTGCTGCATGCTGAAAGGCCTATCAGGACAAGAGGGCTGAGCAAGGTGGGCCTGGTGGGTGGATCTCTACTTCGCCAGCAATTCTTGGACCTCCTGGTTGTTTTCATCGAACCAGTCCTTGTTCTTCTTTGGGGAAAACACTAGGACTTCTTCAAGGGGGCGGGTGGGTTTTGGGCCTGATGTCCCGCTCACCCAGGGAAAGTGTACTCGCAATACATCGCCTCTCTTTTCCCGGTGTAGTGATTGCCGCGTGGTCACTGTCTGGCCTACTAGGCAGGAGGCCACTGAAAATGGCCTCTCCTACATTACTGCGTCCGTAGCAACACCTTCTCGTAGGTGTTCCCCGTTTCCACAGAGCTTGCTATGTCATGGTGTGACCGAGTGTCCAGTGGTATGACTAGATTGGTAGGCTGGGCTCGTTAGACTTGCTTGGCACCCAGCCTAACAGAAGGACAACTCTGACTCCAAATCCGGGCTGGTAGGGCTCGTTAGCCTTGTCAGGCCATCCACCTAGTAGAAGGCGGAAGGGACAATGGAGAGGTGAATCACAAACACGAAAAAGTCTGGAAATGCTGGAAGTCCAGAGCAACACACTCAAAATGCTGGCGGAACACTACAGTCAGGTAGCATATATCGATAAGAGTCAACAGTGGACGTTTCCAGTTGAGTCCCTTCTTCAGGACTGAGAAGGAACAGGAAACATATCTGAATAAAAACGGACGGGTGAGGAAGGGGCAACTATTCTCCACACTGTCAGGGTGTTGGGTTTAACAGGAGACAAAGACTGCAAGGACGAGAGGTTTTCTGTTGACTAATACACCAGCATGTGGACCCCCCTGGCAAATCTGATATTGCGACCCAAGTCGAGACAAACACAATGCTGCCCACTCCACCAACAACACGGCACAGCCGGACACATAACAGGGGAACTTACATCACGTAACACTAGATTCAGTGATGAAACCCGTGATTAATGTAGTTGTCCCACTGAAATTAAGATCCATTAAGATGGTTTTAAACACCAGCACTCCCCCACAGGTGACGTCACACAGGCGCATTCACGCGGCTGACGTCACACATCGGCTCCCCACACCAGGATTACCATTGGTGCGCAGTGATGTCAACCACTGGTTACAACCAATAATGGAGGCGGAAAAGCAGTGAGGACGTTACCCCGGTGAGGCCAACCCCCTCGTCGGGACTGAATTCCCTGTGAAGGCGGAACAAGTTATAAAGAAAATGTCCAGTCTTTTAATTTATTTCCATTTCCCTCCGATGGAAGTTGGGGGCATTTGTGAAGCGTCTCCCGGACCCGGAGCCTGATGTATCGCTGTAAGGTAGGAGGAGACCGTTCAGTCAGTCGCTTTGATCATAGCTCCGCGAGGAGGGAGAGGCGGATTTTATTGAAAGGATGAAGATGGTATGAGAGGGGACGCACAGGATGTTTGTCCTGGTTGGGACAGATGGGGCTCATCTGTGGAAATGTCCGAGCCCACGGTGGTGGCGAGCAGAGGGATTCACCACACTGGGGAGCAAACACCGGCAGACTATCGACCTGCAAGCGAGGCCAATGGTCCGGGCAAAGTGACAATTATTTGGCTTTATTGAGATTGTACCTGGAGTATGGTGTAAAATTCCGCTCCCCATACTAACACGGGTTATAAAGACCAAAGAACAACCTGCCAGATGAACTCCATGAGTCGGGCAGCATCTGTGAAGGGAAATGAACTGTCAACATTTCGGGCGGAGACCCTCTCTCTGGACTGAGAGTGGACGGGAAATACAGAAAAGAGATGAGCGGAGGGGATGGGGCAAGAGCTGGGGAGTGAGAGGTGGATCCAGATGAGGGGCGGGGGTGGGAAGTTGGAAATAGACCGGGGTTGGAACTAAGTGGTTGGAGCAACACGGGGCTGCAGAAGATGGAAATTAATTCCACAGTGGATAAACAAAGAGATTAGAGAGTATTTGTTATAGAGAATGCAATGAAGGTTCACCAGACTGATCCCTGGAGTGGTGGGGTCATCATATGAAGAAAAATCAAATGCGATGACCCTTTCATTTAGAGAATTGAGGCTTGAGAGGTGAACACATTGAAATGCACAACATCATTACCGGTTGAACCAGTGATCCCAGTCTCTGAAAAAGCGGGTGGAATGTCCGGGACTGAGATGAGGGGAAATGTCTCCACTCCGAGGGTGGTGAATATCTGTAAATCCCCACCACAGACGGCGGAGAAGACCCAGTGAACGTCCTCGCATAACAGTGTGAAAGCGGCCAGGGAGTGAGTGGGCCAGTAAAGGGGTGGAGCTTTTTGGCTTTGACTCGAGTGATTCGGGCAGTTTGGGCAGTTGTATTCTGCAATCAAATCAATTCAGATTTGAAAAGCTCAGCAGAAAGCAGTTAATTAGACAATTCAAGATTTGAATAGCTCAGATTCAGCAGTAAGCAGCTGATTGGGCAATCGAGGTCAGGTGGCCAAACAAACTGGAAAAACTCAGACAAATAAATAGAAGGGTTTTACGTACCCCGTAACTGGGTGTCAGACCAGTAGAGATAGAAGTATCCTTTGGAGTCTGGTGATACTATATTCAAAGGTGTTTATTAGTAAAATAAGCAAAACAATACCAATAATGCAAATATACATATAACACCTAAAAGTGTAGGAACAATAATAAGCAATAATAAACAAGCTCTATCGATATCTAGGGACAAATTAATTGTCATAGAAGAGTATAAAGTTCAGTTCAGTTCATGCGCGCTGAGGTAGCTATAGTTGTTGTGTTGTAATCGTTGGAGAGAGAGAGAGCAAGAGATTTGGCAGCTGCAGCAGGCAAACCTTCCGTTGCTTTCTTAATCCGTCGTGTCGTTGTGGTCATTCAGCTATGACCCCTCCGTCCTTCAGCTAGACCGTTCTTCTGTGGTGGACTCGTCACTCTGGCATGAGTGGACACACACAAGTCCCCACCGGCCCTGCCGTCACACTGTGAGCTTTATTGACCGATCTCCTGATTCGGTCCCCGAAGCCCCCACCTTCTTGTGGGTTCACAACACTCAGTCAATCTCCACTGGTGTGTCTGAAGGGTGTCTCCCCAGACCTGTCTTTTATCCCGGCTAACGGGGTCTTAGCTATCCATCAACTCTAAATGACTGTATCCATCAAATTAGGCCACTCCTGCTGTCTCCTGAGGAATGTTAACGAGCAAAGTAAAGTCTTTGTAGTGAAAGGTAAATAATCCAGGAAGAGTCAAAATACAATAAATCAACAGTCTCTCTCTCCCTCTTATCTGTAGCAGATGTTCTTGCCTCTATGCTTCATCTCTCTCTCTCATTAGCAGCATAGCAACAGCAATAATTCATAGTTCTAAGGGGGGGATGGTTAACTCTACACCCCATTTCCATCAGATCTGTTCATCACTCATAACAGGGGTAACTCAAGTGGAGTGGCCAGTGAGTGAGTGCGCCAGTAAAAGAGTGGAGCTTTGAGGCTTTGACTCGGGGAGCGGCATTGTCGAAGGAATTGCCTTGTGAGAAAAGTGCGAGTCTTTGGCTCGACAGTCTTCGGCGAGGAGGTTGAGGGAGGAGACTATGCCACAGTTGGAGAGGGGAGAAGTGATGAAGAGATGAAAAGTAAACTGATTCAGTGTGATGCTTGCCTGATGTGAGAGGTCAGGGACACTGATGGTGCCTCTAGCTGCTACACCTGCGGAAAGTGGTTCAAGGTTCAGCTCCTGAAGGACCGTGTTGGGGCACTGGAGAAGCAATTGGATGACCTCAGGTTCATCCGGGAATACGAGAGTTTTCTGGACAGGACCTACAGCGAGATCGTTACACCGAAGATACCGGAAGAAAGAAGGGGGTGGCGATAAGGAAGGGATGGATGCTTGGAGTACAGGAGACCCAGGCGGATGTACCTCTTGAAAACAGGTTCACCCTCTTGGAAGCTGTCGGGACAGAAGACACTGCCAGTCTGAGAGGTGGACAGGTCTGCGAGTCAACAATAGGCGCTGAGGCAAAGCCGAGGAGACAGAAGTCAGGCAGAGCCGTTGTAGAAGCGGACTCCATAGTGAGAGGTACAGAAAGGGCAACAGGCGAGATTTAAGAATGGCGTGTTGCCTCCCTGGTGCCAGGATCCTGGACGTCACGAACCGATTGCAGGGCATCCTCAAGGGTGAAGGTGAACAGCCGGAAGTGGTAGTGCATGTCGTCACAAATGACGTCGAGAAGAAGAGGAAAGAAATTCTGCAGTGTGACTTCAGATAACTCGGAAGAAGGCTGAAAAGCTGAACCCCCAGCTTGGTTATCTCCGGTTTGCTTCCAGTTCCTCGTGCTGCTGAGGTTAGGAACAGGGAGATATGGGATCTGAATGTATGGCTGAAGAGCTGATGCGGGAAGCAGGGATTTAGATTGGTAGGACCACTGGGATCTATTTTGGAGTAAGGATGAATTGTACAAAAGGGACGGGTTGCACCTTAACAGGCGGGAGATCAGCATTCTGGCAGGCAGGTTTGCCACTGCTACACGTATGTGTTTAAACTGAGTAACTGGGGGGTGGGGGGAAGGAGACGAACTGGAAATGTAAGGATGGAGTTAAAGGGAAAGAGATAATAAGAAATATTAAGAAAGACAACAGAATTAACGGGGCAGAAGGTTCGTAGAGTATGGCCAGGTGCAATAGGGATCGAAGTGAGAAGCGAGGGAAGTAATGGATTAAAAGTATTATACATGAATGCACGAAGTATTAGAAATAAAAGTGCATGAGCTTGAGGCTCAGTTGGAAATTGGAAAGTATGATTTTGTAGAAATAATAGAGACATGGCTGCAACAGGACCATGGCTAGAAAATGAATATTCTAGGGTATACGTCCTATCTAAAGGACAGACAGTTGGGCAGAGGGGGTGGGGTGGCTCTGTTGGTGAGGAATGAAATTCAGTCCCTTGCGAGCGGTGACATAGAATCAGGAAATGTAGAACTGAGAAACTGTAGGAGAAACAAGACCCTAATGGGACTTATCTACAGGCCCCCCAACAGTAGCCTGGATATAGGGTGCAAGTTGAATCAAGAGTTAAAATTGGCATGCCGCAAAGGTTGTTATGGGGGATTTCAACATGCAGGTGGACTGGGAAAATCAGCTTGGTACGGGACCCCAAGAAAGTGTGTTTGTGGAGTGCCTCCGAGATGGATTCTTAGAGCAGCTTGTACTAGAGCCTACGAGGGAGAAGGCAATTCGGGATTCATTGCTGTGTAATGAAACAGATTTGATAAGGGAATTCGAGGTAAAGGAGCCATTAGGAGGCAGTGACCATAGTATGATAAGTTTTATTCGACAATTTGAGAGGGAGAAGGGAAAATCGGAAGTGTCAGTATTAGAGTTGAACAAAGGGGACTATGGAACCATAAGGGAGGAGCTGGTCAAAGTTGACTGGAAAGATACCCTAGCAGGATGACAGTGGAACAACAATGGCAGGTATTTCTGGGAATCATACAGGAGGTGCAGGAGCAGTTCCTTCCAAAGAGGAAGAAAGATTCTAAGGGGAGTAATGGGCGACCGTGGCTGACAAGGGAAGTGAAGAACAGGGTAAAAATAAAAGAGAAGTATAGCATAGCAAAGATGAACGGGAAGCCAAAGGATTGGGAAACGTTTAAAGAGCAACAGAAGATAACTAAAAAGGCAATACTGGGAGAAAAGATAAGATACGAATGTAAGCTAGCCAAGATTATAAAGGAGGATAGTAAAAGCTTCTTTAGGCATGTGAAGAGGAAAAAATTAGTTAAGACCAAATTTGGGCCCTTCAAGACAGAAACGGGTGAAATTAGGATGGGAACAAGGAAATGGCATAGAAACATGGAAAATAGGTGCAGGAGTAGGCCATTCGGCCCTTCTAGCCTGCACCGCTATTCAGTCTGATCATCCAACTCAGAACCCTGTACCTGCTTTCTCTCCATACCCCCTGATCCCTTTGCCACAAGGGTCATAACTAACTTCCTCTTAAATATAACCAATGAACTGGCCTCAAATGTTTCCTGTGGCAGAGAATTCCACAGATTCACCACTCTCTGTGTGAAGAAGTTTTTCCTCATCTCGGTCCTAAAAGACTTCCCCTTTATCCTTAAACTGTGATCCCTCGTTCTGGACTTCCCCAACATTGGAAACAATCTTCCTGCATCTAGTCTGTCCAATCACTTTAGAATTTTATACGTTTCAATAAGATCCCCCCTCAATCTTCTAAATTCCAGTGAGTATAAGCCTAGTCGATGCAGTCTTTCTTCATATGAAGTCCTGCCATCCCAGGAATCAATCTGGTGAACCTTCTTTGTACTCCCTCTATGGCAAGAATGTCTTTCCTCAGATTAGGGGACCAAAACTGCACACAATACTCTAGGTGTGGTCTCACCAAGGCCTTGTACAACTGTAGTAGAACCTCCCTGCTCCTGTACTCAAATCCTTTTGCTATGAATGCCAACATGCCATTTGCCTTTTTCACCGCCTGCTGTATCTGCATGCCCACCTTCAATGACTGGTGTACAATGACACCCAGGTCTCGTTGCATCTCCCCTTTTCCTAATCGGCCAGCGTTCAGATAATAATCTGTTCTCCTGTTCTTGCAACCAAAGTGGATAACCTCACATTTATCCACATTAAATTGCATCTGCCATGAATTTGCCCACTCACCTAACCTATCCAAGTCACCCTGTATCCTCTTAGCATCCTCCTCACGCTAACACCGCCGCCCAGCTTCGTGTCATCCGCAGACTTGGAGATGCTGCATTTAATTCCCTCGTCTAAATCATTAATATATATTGTAAACAACTGGGGTCCCAGCACTGAGCCTTGCGGTACCCCACTAGTCACTGCCTGCCATTCTGAAAAGGTCCCATTTACTCCCACACTTTGCTTCCTGTCTGCCAACCAATTCTCTATCTACATCAATGCCATACCCCTAATTCCGTGTGCTTTAAGTTTGCACACTAATCTCCTGTGTGGGACCTTGTCAAAAGCCTTTTGAAAATCTAAATATGCCACATTCACTGGCTCTCCCCTATCCACTCTACTAGTTACATCTTCAAAAAATTCTATAAGATTCGGCAGACATGATTTTACTTTCACAAATCCATGCTGACTTTGTCCGATGATTTCACCTCTTTCCAAATGTGCTGTTATCACATCTTTGATAACCGATTCTAGCATTTTCCCCAACACCGATGTCAGACTATAATTCCCCGGTTTTTCTTTCCCTCCTTTTTAAAAAGGTGGGTTTACATTAGTCATCCTCCAATCTTCAGGAACTAATCCAGAATCTAAGGAGTTTTGAAAAATTATTACTAATGCATCCACCATTTCTTGGGCTACTTCCTTAAGCACTCTGGGATGCAGACCATCTGGCCCTGGGGATTTATCTGCCTTTAATAACTTCAATTTTCCTAACACCACTTCCCTACTAACATGTATTTCCCTCAGTTCCTCCATCTCACTAGACCCTCGGTCCCCAACTATTGCCGGAAGATTATTTATGTCCTCCTTAGTGAAGACAGAACTAAAGTAGTTATTCAATTGGTCTGCCATGTCCTTGTTCTCTATGATCAATTCACCTGTTTCTGACTGTAAAGGACCTACATTTGTCTTGATCAATCTTTTTCTTTTCACATATCCATAAAAGCTTTTACAGTCAGTTTTTATGTTCCCTGCAAGCTTTCTCTCATAATCTTTTTTCCCTTTCCTAATTAAGCCCTTTGTCCTCCTCTGCTGGACTCTGAGTTTCTCCCAGTCCTCAGGTGTGTTGCTTTTTCCGGCTAATTTATATGTTTCTTCTTTGGACTTGATACTATCCCTAATTTCTCTTGTCAGCCACGGGTACACTACCTTCCCTGGTTTATTGTTTTGCCAAACTGGGATGAACAATTGTTGTAGTTCATCCATGCGATCTTTAAAAGCTTGCCATTGCATATCTACCGTCAACCCTTTAAGTATCATTTGCCGGTCTATCTTAGCTAATTCACGTCTCATACCTTCAAAGTTACCCTTCTTTAAGTTCAGAACCTTTGTTTCTAAATTAACTATGTCACTCTCCATTTTAATGAAGAATTCCACCATATTATGATCACTCTTACCCAAGCGGCCTTACACGACAAGATTGCTAACTAACCCTTCCTCATTGCTCAATACCAAATCTAGAATGGCCTGCTCTCTAATTGGTTCCCCGACACGTTGGTTCAGAAAACCATCCCGCATACATTCCAAGAAGTCCTCTTCCTCAGCACCCTTACCAATTTGGTTCACCCAATCTATGTAGATTGAAGTCACCCATTATAACTGCTGTTCCTTTATTGCATGCATTTCTAATTTCCTGTTTAATGTCATCCCCAACCTCACTACTACTGTTCGGTGGCCTGTACACAAATCCCACTGGCGTTTTCTGCCACTTAGAATTATGCAGCTCTACCCATATCGATTCCACATCCTCCAGCCTAATGTCCTTCCTTTCTATTGCGTTAATCTCCTCTCTAACCAGCAATGCTACCCCACCTCCTTTTCTTTCCTGTCTATCCCTCCTGAATATTGAATATCCCTGGATGTTGAGCTCCCATCCTTTGTCACCCTGGAGCCATGTCTCTGTGAGCCCAACTATATCATATTCATTAATAACTATCTGCACATTCAATTCATCCACCTTGTTACGAATGTTCCTCGCATTGACACACAAAGCCTTCAGGCTTGTTTTTACAACACTCTTAGCCCTTATACAACTATGTTGAAAAGTGGCCCTTTTTGCTTTTTGCCCTGGATTTGCCTGCCTGCCACTTTTACTTTTCACCTTACTACTTTTTGCTTTTACCCTCATTTGACATCCCTCTGTCTCTCTGCTCCTGTTCCCATCCCCCTGCCACAATAGCTTAAATCCACCTGAACAGCAGTAGCAAACGCTCCCCCAAGGACATTGGTTCCAGTCCAGCCCAGGTGCAGACCGTCCTGTCTATACCGGTCCCACCTCCCCCAGAACTGGTTCCAATGCCCCAGAAATTTGAATCCCTCCCCCTTGCACCATTTTCAAGCCACGTATTCATCTGAAATGAACTAGTCTGAAATGGCAAACGAGTTGAACAGGTACTTTAGATTCGTCTTCACTAGGTAACACACAAACAAACTCGCAAATGTAATAGTGGCCAGAGGACCTAGGGTAACAGAGGAACAGAAGGAAATTCACATTAGGCAGAAAATGGTGCTGGGTAGGCTGATTGGCCAGAAAGCTGATAAATCCCCACGACCTGATGATCTGCATCCCAGACTACCTAAGGAGGTGGCTCTAGAAATCCTGGACGCATTGGTAATCATTTTCCAATGTTCTATAGATTCAGGATCAATTCTTGTGGATTGGAGGATAGCTAATGTTATCCCACTTTTTAGGAAAGGAGGGAGAGTGAAAACAGCGAATTATAGACCAGTTAGCCTGACATCAGTGGTGGGGAAGATGCTGGATTCAATTATAAAAGATGAAATAGCGGCACGTTTGGATAGCAGTAACAGGATCGGTCTGAGTCAGCATGGATTTACGAAGGGGAAATAATGCTTGACTAATCTTCTGGAATTTTTTGAGGTTGTAACTATGAAAATAGACAAGGGAGAGCCAGTGGATGTAGTGTATCTGGAGTTTCAGAAAGCCTTTGATAAGGTTCTACATAAGAGATTAGTTGGCAAGATTAGAGCACATAGTATTGGGGGGAAGGGTACTGACATGGATAGAAAATTGGTTGGCAGGCAGGAAACAGAGTAGAGATTAACGGGTCCCTTTCAGAATGGCAGACAGTGACTAGTGGGGTACCGCAAGGCTCGGTGCTGGGACTGCAGCCATTTACAATATACATTAATGATTTAGATGAAAGGATAAAAAGTAACATTAGCAGAAGTAACAAAGCTAGTGGCAGTGTGATATGTGAGGAGGATGTTATGAGAATGCAGGGTGATTTGGACAGGTTGGGTGAGTGGGCAGATGCTTGGCAGATGCAGTTTAATATGCATAAATGTGATGTTATTCACTTTGGTGGCAAGAACAGGAAGGCAGATTACTATCTGAATGGTGTCAAGTTAGGAAAAGGGGAAGTACAACGAGATCTAGGTGTTCTTGTCCATCAGTCACTGAAAGTAAGCATGCAGGTACAGCAAGCAGTGAAGAAAGCTAATGGCATTTTGGTCTTCACAACAAGGGGAGTTGAGTATAGGAGCAAAAACGTCCTTCTGTAGTTGTACAGAGCCCTGGTGAGACCACACCTAGAGTATTGTGTGCAGTTTTGGTCTCCAAATTTGAGGAAGGACATTCTTACTATTGAGGGAGTGCATCGTAGGTTCACGGGGTTATTTCCCGGGATGGCAGGACTGTCATATGTTGAAAGATTGGAGCGATTGGGCTTGTATACACTGGAATTTAGAAGGATGAGAGGGGATCTGATTGAAACATATAAGGTGATTAAGGGATTGGACGGGCTAGAGGCAGGAAACATGTTTTCGATGTTGGGGGAGTCCAGATGCAGAGGCCGCAGTTTAAGAATAAAGGGTAGGTCATTTAGAACGGAGTTGAGGAAAAACTTATTCACCCAGAAAGTTTTGGATCTATGGAATGCTCTGCCTCAAAAGGCAGTGGAGGCCAATTCTCTGGATGCTTTCAAGAAAGAGGGAGATAGAGCTCTTAAAGATAGCACAGTAAAGGGATATGGTGAGAAGGCAGGACAGTGAAAGACGGTGCTGGCTCGAACGGCCGAATGGTCTACTGCTGCACCTATTGTATACTATCTATTGTCTATTGTCTACAAAACAGAGATTGGCAATATGTGGAGACCGAAGGGATCGAGGAAATGAAGATCAGGCAGAAACATGTGGCTGAAATGGGAGAGCAGCAGCCAGCTTGTTGATGTTTAGAGGGGCTGAATGGTCACCTCCTGGTGTTTCTCACTTTATGTTTCAGTGTTCCTGTCCAGTGAGGCCAGAGGAATGTGAATAGAAATTAGTGTTTACAAACATAGACTGATTTAAAAGAAACCTGAATATTTCCTGTTTGGGTCTGAATTGTGTGTTGGACCGGGATGGGAATCAAACTATAACTCTGAAAACTCTGTGACCTGGGAGTGGACGGAAAGGTACAGGGAAGATATGGAGGGTAAAATTAAAAATATTACTGAAATAATACGGGAAGTGATGAAATAATGTGGGGAAATGCGGCGGTGGCTTGGGCAGCGTGTGAGGGGCGAGGAACAGTCACCGGGTCACGTGGGAGACCCTCCATTCTTCATGTAATCCCGTTTTACCGCGGATCGGCAGCACCTGCAGGTTTGTTTCCGACGCCCCGCCTACTGCCCGACGCGTGACGACATCACGCATGCTCAGTACGGGAATGGCGGTGTGGTTTGTCGTCCTTTGTGAAAGCCGGACGTCGGTGGGAACGGGATCGGTAGCGGGAGGGGGTCCTCACCCCATGGGACGGGGAGTCAGGACGGATAATTCTCTGCGGGGCGGTACCAACAATTTCCCTTCGGTGAGTATTGAAGCCGATCCCGAGCGGGGAGGTCTGATGTTAGGCAGTGAATCTCATTAACTTTCCTGAGCTCAAACAAGAAAAAATCTGCAAATGCTGGAAATCCGAGCAACCCGTGCAAACTGCTGGAGGAACTCAGCAGGCCGGGCAGCATCTTGGAAAACAGTACAGTCGACTTAACGGGCCGAAACCCTTCGCCAGGACTAGAGTAGAAATGGTTGGGAGTGGGGAAGGGGGAGAGAAAAACACAAGGTGATCGGTGAAACCTGAAGGGGGAGGGGATGAACTTCCCGAAAAAGCGACCTCACCTCGCTTTCAGTCCTTTCAGGTGAGGCGACACTTCACCTGTGAGTCGGCTGGTGTGGTATACTGCGTCCCGTGCTCCCGGTGTAGCCTTTTATATATTGGTGAGACCCGACACAGACTGGGAGACCGTTTCGCTGAATACCTACGCTCTGTCCGCCAGAGAAAACAGGATCTCCCAGTGGCCACATATTTTAATTCCACGTCCCATTCCCATTCTGATATGTCTATCCGTGGCCTCCTCTACTGTCAAGATGAAGCCACACTCAGGTTGGAGGAACAACACCTCATATACCGTCTGGGTAGCCTCCAACCTGATGGCATGAACATTGACTTCTCTAACTTCCATTACTGCCTCTCCTCCCCTTCTTACCCCACCCTTGATATATTTAGTTTTTCTCCCCCTCCCCTTTTTTTCTCCCTCTCTGCCCATCACTCTGCCTGTTCTCCATCTCCCTCCACATTTCTTTCTCCCTAGGCCTCCTGTCCCATGATCCTTTCCCTTCTCCAGCTCTGTATCCCTTTTTGCCAATCACGTTTCCAGCTCTCAGCTTCACCCCACCCCCTCCAGTCTTCTATCATTTTGCATTTCCCTCTCCCCCTCCTACTTTCAAATCTCTTACTATCTTTCCTTTCAGTTACCGTAGATTCCGGACTACAGAGCGCACCTGATTAAAAGCCGCTGGCTCTAATTTTAGAAAGAAAATCAATTTTTTACTTGTACAGGCCGCACCGGATTTTCGGCCGCAGGTGTCCCACGTTGTAATATGAGATATTTACACAGAAAGATATTACACGTGAGGATTTTTTAACTTTTAATTAAATCCATATGGTAACATAAACAAATACATATTGCAAATGCTTTTTTTCGAACCGTGCCTGTAACGCGGCTACTTTTAAATATATGTTGCGTATACTTTTTTACTGAACAACATTCCAATATCTCCTAACGACTGGTAAAAAATATATATACTGCAGCCTACCAGGAAAAGTTATTGATCGCCTTTAACTTAAAAGCAGCGTTTTCGCTCCGCCGCTCCCCCCCCGTCGTCCCGTTTATCGCAAACGGCATTTTTCCCACAAGACGCGGCGAAACCGGGTGTGACGTCATAGCATCCCGCGATGTAGCACAGAAAACAAATATAGTTAAAACACTTCTAACTTTAACTAACAAATGAATTACTAAGCAAAAATATTATAAACTAAATAACTGCCATAAAGGCAGCACAATGCTTTTCTTCGAGTGTTTTCCATGTTGATGAGGGTGAGTACAAATGACTGATTTACAATAATTTAATTGTGAAAGTGCGCTTGATTTATCGTACAATTTCATTGGACCTCTGTGAACTACTCATCAATTTTATTGGTCTACTGTTATGAGGCAAAATGTTTTTGGTGGCATGAAAAAAATAATGCATTAGCCGCTCCGTTTTAAAGGCCGCAGAGTTCAAAGCTGTTCAAAATGTGGCAAAAAAGTAGCGGGTTAAAATCCGGAATCTACGGTAGTCTTGACGAAGGGTCTCGGCCTGAAACTTCAGCCGTGCTTCTTCCTATAGATGCTGCCCAGCCTGCTGCATTCCACCAGCATTTTGTGTTTTGCTTGAATTTCCAGCATCTGCAGATTTCCTCGTGTTTGCTTTTCCTTTGCACCGAACCGTCTGAGATGAGCCGCCGCTCAGCCCCTGTTGTTCTGGTCCTATTAGCAGGATGAAGTAAAACATGTTTCTATATTGTTACTGACAGAGAATTGTACAATTTATGTTCCATGTGTTATCTGAATGTACTTGCCTGTGATACTGCTACAAGTCAGTGTTTCCCTCTACCTGTACCTTCCTGTACTTGTGCACTTCATAATAAATTCAGCAGGACCTGCGAAAACTCAGTGAGATTTGATTAGTGATGATCATCTTGGCAGCTCAATAGGTCAAATGTAAAGATACGGTACACTGTTAAATGCAAGACCCTGAACAGTGTAGATTATCAGAAGGACCTTAGGGTCCAAGTTCATCGCTCACTGAATGAGACTGCACAGATTGATACAGTGGCTCAGAAGGCAAATGGCATGGTTGCCTTTATCAGTTGAAGCATTGTGTTCAAAATTCAGAAGTTGTGTTGCAGCTTTATAAAACTAGTTAGACCATATCTCATGCTGGTGGAACACAGCAGGCCAGGCAGCATCTATAGGGAGAAGCATTATCGACGTTTCGGGCCGAGACCCTTCGTCAGGACTAACCGAAAGGAAAGATAGTAAAAGATTTGAAAGTAGTGGGGGGATGGGGAAATGCGAAATGATAGGAGAAGGCCGGAGGGGTCTTTCTCCCGAGGCCTCCCGTCCCATGATCCTTTCCCTTCTCCAGCTCTGTATCACTTTCGCCAATCACCTTTCCAGCTCTCAGCTTCATCCCACCCCCTCCGGTCTTCTCCTATCATTTCGTATTTCCCCCTGCCCCCACTACTTTCAAATCTCTTACTATCTTTCCTTTCGGTTAGTCCTGACGAAGGGTCTTGGCCCGAAACGTCAACAGCGCTTCTCCCTATAGATGCTGCCTAGCCTGCTGTGTTCCACCAGCATTTTGTGTGTGTTGTTGTTTGAATTTCCAGCATCTGCAGATTTCCTCGTGTAGACCACATCTGGAGTGTTTCATACAGTTCTGGTTGTCCCCATTCTAGGAAGGATGTCTGGGATTTGGAAAGGGTGCAGAAGAGGTTTACCAGGATATTGTCTGGATTAGAGGGCATGAGCTATAATGAGAAGTTGGACAAACTTGTGTTGTTTTCTCCAGAGCCGTGCCGGCTGGGGTGAGACTGGATCGACGTTTATAAGATTACCAGAGGATTAGAAGCAGTGTCTCAGAATGGCAGCGTCCATTATTAAGGACCTCCAGCACCCAGGGCATGCCCTTTTCTCAATGTTACCATCAGATAGGAAGGTAAAGAAGCCTGAAGGCACACACTCTGTGATTCAGGAATTGTTTATTCCTGTCTGCCACCTAATTGCTAAATTAACATTGAACCCTTGAACACAATCTTACTTTTTAAATATATAGTACAGTATTTCTGTTGTTTGCACAATTTTTAATCTATTCACAGAAACATAGAAAACGTACAGCACAATACAGGCCCTTCAGCCCACAAAGTTGTGCCAAACATGTTCCAACCTTAGAAATGACTAATGTTACCCATAGCCCTCTATTTTTCTAAGCTAGATTTTCACTAGTTTTCTCTAGTGTCCCCAGGTATCTATCGAAAACTCTCTTAAAAGACCCTATCGTATCTGCCTCTACCACCGTTGCCGGCAGCCCATTCCACACACTCACCATTCTCTGATTAAAAACCTTACCCGTGACATCTCCTCTGTACCTACTTCCCAGCTCCTTAAACCTGTGCCCTCTTGTAGTAACCATTTCAGCCCTGGGAAAAAGCCTCTGACTATCCACACGATCAATGCCACTCATTATCTTATACACCTCTATCAGGTTACATCTCATCCTCCGTCGCCCCAAGGAGAAAAGGCCGAGTTCACTCAAACTATTCTCATAAGGCATGCTCCCAAATCCAGGCAATATCCTTGTAAATCTCCTCTGCACCCTTTCTAAGGATTCCACATTCTTCCTGTAGTGAGGAGACCAGAATTGAGCACAGTGGGGTGTGACCAGGTTCCTATATAGCTGCAACATTACCTCTCGGCTTCTAAACTCAATCCCACAATTGATGAAGGTCATTGCACCATATGCCTTCATAACCACTGTTAAGAAACTGTCTTTCCCTCTGTTTCCGAGGCCCCACCATCCGGATGATGCAACAGTCTCTTTGCACATGCCCACAGTCTCCGGATTGGTGGTGTTTTCCTTTCCGCTCAGTGCTGAAGCGGATTGTCTGCAGGATCGCAAAAGTGTCCTCGCCTCCATGGTCAGGTAGCCAGGGGTTGGGATCACTGTGTGTGGGCCAAAGATATCGCTTTCCCATCGATGAGGATTTAGACCGATCCCGAGCAGGGACATCCGCTGTTGGCCATGAGCCCCGAACTGAGAGCCAATTACTCATTTATTTTCCAATTATCTGGGCTCATCAAAAACATGTCAACTTCACTTAATCCACATTGAATGATCCAAACCAGGGGCCAGGCTGTCTACTTACGCAGAGTTGAAATGGGAGACCCGCCAACAGGTCACGTGAGGCTGTTTACCACTGATTTGTCCTGCCCTCTGTTTTGTGAAGCAAGATGTTTGTGTACAGTTCCTGTATGGGTGGTGATGCTTCCTCCATGTTGTGTTGGGGAATCTGATGTTGGCCACTGAGTCCCGTTAACTTCCTCCAACTCATCTCACTTCCTGAGACACCTCGCATTTGTCCTTGAGCTTTATGGCTGTTGTGTCTTCTAACGGACTGAGGTGGGTGAGAAAGGAGAACGTCCCAGGTTGTGAGGATCTTTGATTTCAGTGTCTGCTTTACCAAGGGACTGGGAAGAGTAGGGGAGAGAATGGTTTCTGTGATGTGCTGATCTGTATCCAAAGGTCTCTGCAGTTCCTCGCAGTCATGGGCAGAGCAGTTACAGTGCAAAGGCAAGATGTGTCTGGATGGGAAACTTTTCTATGGTGTGTTGATAAAAATGTGGTGAGGGTCAAAGTGTAAATGCCAAAGTTCTTATTGTTTATTCTAACTTTGTGATCTTAAGATCTTTTATACAGTAGTGTATAAAAGTAGTGTATCTTTTAGTGTATCTTTAGATACAGTAGTGTATCTTTTATACTGATCTTTTATTCAGGATCTCTGTATTGCTGGAGAACCATCATTGATTGTCCTTGAACTCTTCTCCACCTGGTTCCATTTGCTCATTCCCTGCCCACCTTGTTCAAACTCTGTCCAGTCTCTCTCCCCTCCAGCTTCTGTGATGTGCATTAACCATCTGGGTCAACCTTGGTCCACCCTGTATCACACCTCTTCAATGTTATATATCAACAATCTTTCTTCTAACCCTTGTCATCATTATGGAGTATTCTTTTACACCTTTGGCCTCACTGAGCTATTTCCAAAATCTGTTTTAGTTAGCTGAAATGTCAGAGGGTCATCAGGCACTAGTTCTGTTGTGCATTGGTGTGGAGTTCCGAGGTTTTGAACTGTGACTGGCTGACACACTTCATCATATTACTGTCAGCAAAGAGTACTGGGAGAGTTGGTGCTTGGGCTCTAATCCTGTGTTTGGCATTCCAGGCAAATGGAACTGTCGGTGTTTTGCCTTTGCCTTTGGTTAATGTTTCTACAGATGGAGCTGGATGGTCATCCTGCAATAAAGCAGAAAATTCGAGCAGCTGAACATTGGTTGTAGGGAAATCCTAGATTGCACTACCCAGTGTGAGTTGCGGGGATGATGTGTGAGACTGTCAGGGTCAGTGAGTGGCAGATTCATCTGTGTGACTCTGTGAGGTTGGGTCCTGGGATTGAGCTGTTTAGGCTTATGAGGTGTTGCATGAGTATTTCTGGTTTGGGATCAGATGTTTGTTTCTGGAGTTCCTTTGGAAACAATGACTGCTAATCAGAGGAGAGAATGAGTTCCCATTCCATCCTCACAGTGAGAGGCTATGAGTAAGTGGGCTGTTCCATGTTTACAACAGTAGAAATAGATCCATAAGTTTGGTGTTCAAACTGTATTTGGAAATCCCCCCCCCCCCACTCACTATCACCTGTCTGTCACTCGGTGGAAATCAAGCAGAATCTCAAGTTGCTGGAGATCTGCACTAAAAACTAAATATGTTTGAAGTCATTCTGACAAACCGTTATTAACCTGAATTGTAAAGTTTGTTTTTCTCCCCACAGCTGTTCCTTACCTGCTGAGCATTTCTGGTAATTCCAGTTTCTTTT
The DNA here is from genome assembly GCF_048418815.1 of Hemitrygon akajei. Lineage (NCBI taxonomy): Eukaryota > Metazoa > Chordata > Chondrichthyes > Myliobatiformes > Dasyatidae > Hemitrygon > Hemitrygon akajei. The sequence continues at coordinate 60,407,543 of NC_133131.1, forward strand.
TATTACATTCACCCTGGAAATGGTTTATATTTCCTGAAATTAACCTGTTTTAACCTGGAAATGGAAATGGCTCATTCTTTGATAGTAGAACAGTAGTAAAGAAACCACAGCTTTCCCTGTAAATTATGCTGCTACTGTTACGTATTCAGGCAACAATAAATATATATGAGTTAGGCAAAGGTTTTTATAACAAATAACACGTTTATTAAACACTGAAAACAAACCCCCAAAAGTAAACAAACATTAGCTTAACCAGAATTCAGCTGCTGTGCGGCAGATTCACAGTTATTAATAGCGTTGCAGTTCAAACAGTTCTTAAAGCAGTATTGAAAAAAAACAGTTCTTTAAAGTGGTATGCCGAAAGTTCAAAAGCTCACAGTCCATTTAAAAGGGAGAGACTTTTTAAGGCGATTTAAATTCTCTTCCACGTCGATGTCCTTCAATCCCCGGCGTCGAACTTTCCCACGAAGAATTTTATGAAATATAACGGCTTAAAGGCACTGAACTTCCTTCCACACTATTCTCAATCTCCCGCTATCCCAGCGGAGATTAACACGAGAACAGTCAACGAAATCCTTCCGAATGAGGATCACACAAGGTCGAACTTTCCACCGTCAAAAAATCGATTCTCCTCGATCTTTATCTTCCAAATTCTTATCTTCACTCTCCACCAGCAAAGAAACCACTAGCAATGACCTTTTAAACTTTGGGCAATATATAAAACTTCATTTTTCAACTAAACTGCGTCATCACATTAAATCACGCAGTGACATGAAGTCAGCTTGGCAAATCTAGCCACGAACTGCCCCACCTGGCAGGGTGGGTCTTCCTTTTATAACCTGTAAAAAAAAACCTGTCACATGACCTCTACTGGCGGGAAAATGACATCACTCCACCATCACAAGACCATTACCTTAAGTCCAGTATAACTTCAACCCCAGTCACGTGACAAGGGTACCACTGTCACGTGTCACGGGTACGTAACACCTCCCTCCAAAAAAAACATTTTTGGTCTGACAAGAACAAAAATTTTAACAATTACTTATAAGAAAACAAATGTATAAATTATATAACATACACAATATACAATACAGTAGGAGTGTTACAATAAAAAAAACCACTCCAAAAAAAAATGACATTGTACATTCAACATCGAGATAGACAATCAGCAACCACATTATCTTTACCTTTAACGTGAGTTATCACAATATTGTACTCTTGTAACATCAAACTCCAATTTAATAATCTTCTGTTTTTGTTTTTCATCTTACTCAGAAAAACTAACGGATTATGATCAGTGTAAACAATAAGTGATTTTTGAGTTGTACCAATATATACCTCAAAATATTCCAAAGCTAAAACAAGAGATAACAATTCTTTCTTTATTGTTGAATAGTTTCTTTGATGCTTATTAAATTTCTTAGAAAAGTAAGCTACTGGATGATCAACCTCATCACCCTCATTCCTTTGCATCAATACTGCTCCCGCAGCTTCATCACTAGCATCTACAGCTAATGAAAAAGGTTTTCCAAAGTCAGGTGCCTTAAGCACAGGTTGTTGACATATCATTGTTTTCAATTTTTCAAATGCTTCTTCACAAGGCACTGTCCACACAAACTTCACATTCTTCTGCAGAAGGTTAGTTAATGGAAGGGCAACATTAGCAAAATTCTTACAAAATTTTTGATAATATCCTACCATTCCCAAAAATCTTCTGAGAGTTTTTTTTTCCCGTCGGAGTGGGAATCTCTAAAATTGCCTGAACTTTTGCCTGAACAGGAGCCACCTTACCTTGACCCACAACATAACCAAGGTAAGTCACAGTGGCATGTCCAAATTCACTCTTGGCTAAATTAATAGTCAAGTTAGCTTTTGAAAGCTTTTCAAACAATTTCTCCACCGCAATTATGTGTGCTTCCCAAGTATCATTTCCTGTCACTAAATCATCAATATAAGCATCAGTATCTTTCAATCCCTGAATCACAGAATTAATCATCCTCTGGAAAGTACCTGGGGCATTCTTCATCCCAAATGGAAGAACATTATACTCATATAACCCAGATGGAGTTACAAATGCAGAAATCTCTCTACCTCTGTCCGTTAATGGAACACACCAATACCCTTTCAATAAATCAATCTTTGTAAGGAACTTTGCTTTTCCAACTTTATCCACACAATCATCTACTCTAGGAATTGGATATGCATCTGTTTTCGTTACAGCATTCACCTTCCTATAGTCCGTACAAAGCCTAATACTACCATCAGGTTTTGGCACCATAACACATGGCGAACTCCAATTCGAGTTAGAATGTCTAATAATATCATTCTCTAACATGTATTCAATTTCTTTCTCAGCAAGTTCACATTTTTCCATGTTCATCCTATATGGATGTTGTTTAATAGATTTGGCATCTCCAACATCTACATCATGTGAAGCTATAGTAGTCCTTCTCGGAACATCTGGAAACAAATCCTTATACTTAAAAATCAATTCCTTCATCTGTTGTTTCTGCTCTAGCTGTAAATGTGCTAATTTCTCATCCATATTTTCCAGAATGGTCGAATTAGGTAACCTAACAGAAACAATGTTAGAATGAAAGTCAGATGAATCATCTATCATGTTCCCAGTTAAATCTAACTCATTCTCACTAACCACAACAGTCACAGTATCTGATTGTTTCCCAAAATATGGTTTAATCATATTTATATGGCAAAGTTGTGTTGACCTTCTACGATCTGGAGTTTTTATTACATAATCTACATCATTGATTCTAGACACAATTTCATAAGGACCATGAAATCTAGCTTGTAAAGGATTTGTCTGCACTGGGAAAAAAACCAACACCTTATCTCCAGGCTTAAACATCCTCATCCTAGCTTCTTTATCATACCAAGTTTTCATTTTCTCCTGAGCCAACTTTAAATTTTCCTTGGCTAAACTACAAGCTTTATGTAACCTGTCCTTAAATTTCAAAACATAGTCCAACAAATTAGTGCGCACTTCCTTACTAATCCACTGTTCTTTCAATAAAGCTAAAGGTCCTCTAACTCTATGCCCAAACACAAGTTCAAATGGACTAAAACCTAAAGATTCCTGTACTGATTCCCTTACTGCAAATAAAAGTAAGTTTATACTCTCATCCCAGTCACCTTCATTTTCCACACAATATGTCCTAATCATATTCTTGAGGGTAGAATGAAACCTCTCCAAGGCACCTTGCGATTCTGGATGGTATGCAGACGAAGTGATTTGCTTAGCTCCCAATTTATAAACTATCTGTTGAAACAATCCAGACATAAAATTACTGCCTTGATCAGTTTGTATTTCCTTAGGCAATCCAAAATAAGTAAAGAATTTTATAAGAGCCTTCGTCACAGTTTTAGCTTTTATATTCCTAAGTGGTACTGCCTCTGGAAACCTAGACGAAGTACACATAATAGTCAACAAATACTGATAACCAGTTTTTGTCTTTGGTAATGGACCAACACAATCTACAATAACTTTAGAAAACGGTTCACCAAATGCTGGAATAGGTTGTAATGGAGCTACTGGTGTAACCTGATTTGGTTTACCCACAATTTGACAAGTATGGCACGTCTTACAAAACATCGCCACATCTTTTCTTAGACCAGGCCAGTAAAAATGTTTTAAAATCTTGTCCACAGTTTTCCTTACCCCTTGATGTCCACCTAATGGCACACTATGAGCTAAAGTCAAAATCTCATTCCGATAAACTTTAGGAACAACCACCTGGTAAACAACATTCCATTCCTCACTTGCAGGAATTGTAGGTGACCTCCACTTCCTCATCAACACTCCTTTTTCCAAGTAATATCCTACTGACACCTTCTCAATTTCACTACCTAGTAAAGCTTGTTCCCTTAATTTTATAATCTCAGGATCTCTATTCTGCTCTGCTATCATCTCCTTCCGAGACAGAGATAAATCTTCATAGTCAGACTTACTCCCAGAATTTTGTTCAAACAACGAAGGTAAGAAAGTCCCTGACACATCCTCAAAACTCGAATCCTGAGTTGAACAGTCATGAGTAACAACCTCATTCTGCACATCAATTTTTTTAGCCATAGCTCTAGTCACAACACAGGAAGAATCTGTGTTAGAATTCATCTCTGGTTCCTCTGACTCCATTGTCAAATGCACTTCAGGAAAAACTTGTCCACCTGCCAAGTCATTACCTAACAATAAAGAAATACCCTTCACAGGTAAGCTATGCTGTAATCCTACTTTAACAAATCCTGTAACTAATCCTGACTTTAAATTTACTTTATGTAAATGTACAGGCATAAAATCACTTCCAACACCTCTTATGTAATTTACCTCACCAGTATCACTCTCTTCATTAAACTTCAACACACTATCTAACATCAGTGATTGAGAAGCTCCATTATCCCTAAGGATTTTTATTGGCACCAGAGTAGATCCTTCTTTCAAGGATACAAACCCTTCAGTTATAAAATGATCATATCCCTTTCTAACTTGGTCAGACTCTAACAAATCCTCATTTGTGTTTACCAAACCCTGTAACTTTACAGGTGCTTCAGTATGTTGCACACAAGCATCTGGAACTGCTTCCTTCTCTTTCTTTTTCAATTTGAAACAGTTAGCTATTACATGGCCAAATTTCTTACAATAGTTACGAATAAGACCAAACTGTCTTTCCTTCACAGGAAACTGTCTTTCCTCCTTACCTTTCTCATTAACCTCTGATTTAATTTCTGATTTACCTTGAGTCTCCATATTATTTATCCTCTTAAAAATTCTACCCTGAGGAAATTTATTCTTATGGATTTAAACATACTCATCAGCTAATCTAGCACAGTCCTGCAATTTATCAGTATCCCTCTCATTTAAGTAGGTCCTTACTTCAACAGGAATGCTTCTTTTAAATTCCTCCATTAAAATCAGCTCTCTCAATGTATCATAGTCCTCATTTACATTTTTAGAAGAAACCCATCTCTCAAAACACATAGCTTTATCATAGGCAAATTCCACATAAGTATTTTCCACAGACTTTTTCAAACTTCTGAATCTTTCCCTATAAGCTTCTGGGACTAATTCGTATGCTTTGAGAATATTCGTTTTCACAATATCATAATCTAATGCTTGCGCAGCAGTTAAAGCTGTGTAAACTTGCTATGCTTTGCCTTTAATCACACTCTGTAACAACACTGACCATTTATCTTTCGGCCAGTCTGACATCCGAGCAATAGTTTCAAAATGTTGAAAATATCTTTCCACTTCTGTTTCACTAAATGGAGGGACCAATTTAATTTCTTGGCTAGCAACAAACGGTTTTTTAGAATCAGAAGACTGATTCCCAGACCTTAAATTCACCATTGCATATTCAAACTCTCTTTTTTTCTGGTCAGCTTCCAATTTATAATGCTCCAATTCTGCTTTACTTTGATCCAACTTCATTTGTTCAATTTGCAACTGTATCTCCAGATTACTTATTGGAAACGATTCTAAAATCGATTCATCAAAATCACCCGAAGCCACAAAGTGTGATGCGATTTTTCTCTGTATTACAGCCTTTCATGTAGTCTTCAAAATACCTTTAAGTTGCAATCTATTAGCAATCTCAGATACTTCAGTTTTTTTCGCCTTCGCTAACAAATCCGCGGCTGGCGAATCCAGAAACTCATCAATATTCATCGTTGCCGAATACCACTCACAAGCCAATCAAACAAAAGAATCGAGCAATCCCCGTTACCAAAACACCAATTCAAAAGTTAACAAGCATTTAAACTCAAACGATCCAATTCCGGACGCAGCCTCCATATTTATGTTACGTATTCAGGCAACAATAAATATATATGAGTTAGGCAAAGGTTTTTATAACAAATAACACGTTTATTAAACACTGAAAACAAACCCCCAAAAGTAAACAAACACTAGCTTAACCGGAATTCAGCTGCTGTGCGGCAGATTCACAGTTCTTAATAGCGTTGCAGTTCAAACAGTTCTTAAAGCGGTATTGAAAAAAAACAGTTCTTTAAAGCGGTATGCCGAAAGTTCAAAAGCTCACAGTCCATTTACAAGGGAGAGACTTTTTAAGGCGATTTAAATTCTCTTCCACGTCGATGTCCTTCAATCCCCGGCGTCGAACTTTCCCACGAAGAATTTTATGAAATATAACGGCTTAAAGGCACTGACCTTCCTTCCACACTATTCTCAATCTCCCGCTATCCCAGCGGAGATTAACACGAGAACAGTCAACGAAATCCTTCCGAATGAGGATCACACAAGGTCGAATTTTCCACCGTCGAAAAATCGATTCTCCTCGATCTTTATCTTCCAAATTCTTATCTTCACTCTCCACCAGCAAAGAAACCGCTAGCAATGACCTTTTAAACTTTAGGCAATATATAAAACTTCATTTTTCAACTAAACTGCGTCATCACATTAAATCATGCAGTGACATGAAGTCAGCTTGGCAAATCTAGCCACGAACTGCCCCACCTGACAGGGTGGGTCTTCCTTTTATAAACTGTAAAAAAAACCTGTCACATGACCTCTACTGGCAGGAAAATGACATCACTCCACCATCACAAGACCATTACCTCAAGTCCAGTATAACTTCAACCCCAGTCACGTGACAAGGGTACCACTGTCACGTGTCACGGGTACGTAACACTACCAATTTGTCTGTTATTCCTGGAAGTGTGTTCAGTACAATTGTTGTTAACAAGACTTACAAGAATAATCTCAGGAATGATCGTCGTCATGTATGAGGAGCATGTGATGTTTCTGGACCTGTGCTCAATGCAGTTCAGAGAGACAGTGGGGGTGGTGGATGGATGTATGGTTAACTAAACCTATCAAATGCTGAAAGGCCTGGTTACAGTGGACATGGAGAGGATTTTTTCCATTTTTTGGAGAGTTTGTGATCTGACAGCACATCACTTTTACTTTACTTTATTGTCACCAGACAATTGATTCTAGAGCGTACAATCATCATAGCAATATTTGATTCTGCGCTTCACACTCCCTGAAGTACAAATTGAATTAAATATAATAAAAATTTAAGTTATAAATCATAATTAGAAAATAGAAAAGGGAAAGTAAGGTAGTGCAAGTCAGGTCTGGGTATTTGGAAGATACGGCCCAGATCTGGGTCAGGATTCGTTCAGCATTCTTATCATAGTTGGAAAGAAGCTGTTCCCAAGTCTGGCCATATGAATCTTTATTCTCCTGAACCTTCTCCCAGAGGGAAGTGGGACAAAAGTGTGTTGGCTGAGTGGGTCTTGTCCTTGATTATCCTGGCAGCACTGCTCTGACAGCGTGTGGTGTAAAGTGAGTCCAAGGATGGAAGATTGGTTTCTGTGATGTGCTGGGCTATGTTCACAATCTTCTGCAGCTTCTCCCGGTCTTGGACAGGACAACTTCCATACCAGGTTGTGATGCACCCTAGAAGAATGCTTTCTACGGTGCACCTATAAAAATTAGTGAGGGTTTTAGGGGACACAGTCTCAGAATAATGATGCTTACCTTTAAAACTAAGATGAGAAAAATTGTGGTGAAAAAATGTCTGATCAATGTTGTTTCTGCAGAAGTTGGTTGAGGCTGCCATTTGGGTATATTTATGAAAGAGATTAATATACTAATGATTGCTAAGCAGCTCAGGATGACAGGAGGAAGGCAGGAATATGATTTTGGAATGAAAATCGGCCATGGTTGAATGGTGGGGCAGACCAGATGGATCGAATCACCTAATTCTGTTCTTGTGTTTTATGTCTTACCATGACTGAATGATGGCTCCTTCTTATCCCATATCATTTTGTGATGTGTGAGGGACAATAAAAGATTGTTCACTGAGATCATTATTTCTGCCTTCAACATTTAAATTTCAGTGAGTTTGTTCTTAGTAACATTAAGCAGAAATGTTTGGTTCTGCTTTTTACTGCTGATGTGCTGCATTATCTCTCCGGTTAAAGTTAGATCTGTGGTGAGAGGTTTATTGGAAGAGAAACCCCAACTGCAGGCAAACCACAGCTGAAGACGAGGGAACAGCAACAAGTGAACCAGCCCAAGGACTGACAGCGTCAACTGGAGAGAACAACTCTGAATCCCATTGATTCCCATTGATTCAGTCAGGAGAAAGTTTGGTGAGTCTCATTTACTCAAACACCAGTCCTTTAGGTATTACACAAAAATACAACTGCAGATGCTGTGGATCAAAGAATACGTACACAACACTGGAAGAAATGCTACACATGTCCCCACACCTCCCCCCTTACCACCATTCCAGGCCCCAGACAGTCCTTCCAGGTGAGGCAACACTTCACCTGCAAGTCTGCTGGAGTCGTCTTTTGCATCCAGTGCTCCTGGTGTGGCCTCCTCTACATCGGCGAGATCAGACACAGATTGGGGGACCGCTTCGTTGAGCACCTACTTCATCCATCACAATAGACAGGACTTCCCAATTGCCACCCACTTCAACTCTGCCTCTCATTCCCATCTAGATATGTACATACATGGCCTCCTTTACTGCCATGATGAGGCTAAACTCAGGTTGGAGGAGCAACACCTCATCTACCGTCTGGGTAGCCTCCAGCCTGGTGGTATGAACATTGAATTCTCCAATTTCCGGTAATTTCCTCCCCCTCCCCCTTCCCCTATCCCAAGTCCCTCTCTGCCTCTTTCCCCTTTCAACTTTCTGCTTCTTTATCTCTACAGTTCTTTCATGCTTATCCCCTCCCCCTCCCCCTTTATCTTTCCTCTGATTGGTTTTCCACCTGGCCCCTCCCCTATCTCTATTACTGGGCTTCGGCCCTCTCTTCTCCCCCATTCCTGATGAAGTGTCTCAGCCCGAATCGTTGACTACTCTTTTCTCACGGATGCTGCCTGGCCTGCTGAGTTCTTCCAGTGTTGTGTACGTATTTAGATATTACATATCTGTACAAGGGAAGTTAGGAAATAGTTGGACTGATATTGAATATGCCCCAAAGTACCAGTTATGCCTCTGTCAGACCCAGTTGCAATCACTCCAAGTCTGGTAATGTGTTTCCAGCAGCCCAGATTGTAATGGTACCGTCCGTGAAGTCCGCGTTCCAGTTCACGGTCCGGTCCATTGAGCCCCAGCCCTACATCCTGTTCTAAGGAGAGGTCCCAGCTCTGTGTTCTGTGTTCCTGTCTCCCAAGACCAAGGCTCTGTGTTCTGCATTCCCGTCTCCCAAGTCTGAGTCTGAGCTTCATCTCCTTATCCAGCCCAGGTGTCCCACATCCTGCCCCCACATCCGAGCCCAAGTCAAGACCCAGGTTCTGGGTCCCTGTCTAGTCTCTGTCTTGGAGTCCTTATCCAGGTTCTATGTTCCTAGTTCCTCATCCAGGTCCCGCTTTCCTAGTCTAGTCCTAGCCCTGGCCCAATATCCTAGTCTTCTCCAGGGCCTGTGTCTCATCCAGCGTCGTTTCTTCCCCACTTCCCTTGCTTTCTTGATACACCTAGTCCTGTCCCTAGTTCTTCAGTCTCTATGTCTTGCATTTAGGTCCACACTCAATGCCCATCTTATGACGCAGCATTGCCTCTCCCATTCTGTGGAAGTCGAATCCGGAAAAAGTCACTCAAAGACCATATAAGTACAAACACTTTATTCCAAGCACCCAGGGCTTACTCAGTTAGTCGCTCAAACAGGAACAGTCTGTGACTGTTCCCACCCAATCCACTAACTGACTAACAATTCCCCTTACACCACAGATATATCCGTCCAGATATCTCACACAAGACAGGCTGGCACCAAAGTTATTTAGTACATGACAGCCCCTAAAGACAGATTACAAAATAGTCATCATGGCTTACACACAGAGAACAGACTGAAGCTGTCCCATCCCTACACATGAATGCACAAGGAGAGAAACATCCTGAAACCTGAGCTAGCTACCCTCAATAAGAAATATCGGTCAGCACATATGTTGATCATCAGCAGTTTCTTTCAGAAAAACAGGCTGCTATTTTTTAACAAAGTGTTAATTCTTTTACAAACTTTACCATTCCCTCCTTTTGATCATTACATGATCAACAAAGCAGTATTTTTTTACAGAGAAACAACCGAGGACAGCGCTGACTTATCAGTGGGTAAAAACAGTGTAAATCAATAATTATAACAATGATATGTACAACTATTAGACAATGATGCAGTATCATGCTCCACATATTACCGAACAGGCTTTGAAGACCACCATTTCGACCCTTCGGTGAACCCGTGTAAATCCTGCCCTACTGTCTTGTTGCAGTCAATCTCCTTGGCAGTGTGCTCGGAGAGGGATGTAATGTTAGACTCATCAGGGATATAGGTGCAGCATTCTGTGTCAATAAAAGCACGGGTTCCCCCTTCCTCAGCTAGGATAATATCTACAGCCATACGATTCTATAGGACTGTTTGCTGTATTGCAGTCATTTCAGTGGATATTTCTGTTACTTTGGCCTGTGTTTCTGTCAGGGCCCCTGCAATAGTTTGGCCTGCTCCTCAAGTGCTGTAGCCAAATTGATTATCTCCTGTGAATTCCTGGCTACTCCATAGGACAGAAAAGTGATCATCCAAAATTGCTCAGTCTCAGTTATTCCTCTCCACTGCTGGGCACCTGCAAGTATGGCCAGGATGCATGTTTCCCAGTTTAGTAAGTTCCTTTCTGTCAAAACACTGACAGCTGCAGTCATTCTGACTGGACCACAGTTCCTCATATCTCTTCCCCGGGTGTTATTTGAAAAAGCCCAGGCTGAGAATTCCTCACTCTGGTTGAGCGGGATTACTGACATTGGAATCATAGTTTTACCATGCTGTGGAATTTCAACACAACCCCAGCAGGCCCCTAGTTCTATCTGTTTGGCATAGGTGTGACAGACAGAATGCTGTTAACATGGGGGCTCCCGGATGCTGGGGTGAGTCCTCTCAAAGACATAAACATGAACACCACTGTTACGTACCCAAAACTGTTTAAATGAACCAGCAACAATAGACCGCACTTGGAGTCTGGTTTTGATGTTAAAATCACTATCTTTATTAGTATCTACTTATAATATAACAACTTCAGCAAAATAATCAGAAGTTAAAAGTGTTATGAGAATACATATGTGTAAATATAACTCCCAAACCATTGAGCTCAGGGAATACCAAGCTTAAAGTCTTGAGATGGTAAAGTATGAAAGTTCAGTTCATCCGCAGAATAAATGATGAGAGAGAGATTTGTAATCCAGGGTGAATGTCGAGAGAAGGCAATTACTTCGAGTTCCATGGAGGTAAAGCAGGATAACAGTTGCCGTAGGTATTATCCGTCGTTGTTCCAAATCCACATACAAATTACCAAAAGTAGCTTATCACAGGGGTACTGTCTTCAAAAGGGATTACCCCTCAGGCAAGGGTGAACACACAGGTAGATTCCACAAGGTACTCCCAATCCAGATCCAGCACACTAAGTATTACCGACAATGATTTCCACAGAATATCCCTTCTCACAAGTGGTTACCACATAACACACCCAAACCCAGCTAAGGGTTAACAAAGTGGTAGCCATGGGATATTCCAACAAAATGCACAAAGGGATTATACGATTTATACACATACCCACATTGTACTTGAAAAATTTTGCTTTGAAGGCCTCCTATTTCCCAAGCACACCTTTGCCATAAAGCAGCCTGTCCCAATCTGCAGTTACCAGATGCAAGTCTCATAATTCCAGGTGCTGTTCCATGCCCTGAACACATCAGCCTTTCATACACTGCTCCTTGTATTGAAATATACAGGGCTCAGCATATTCACTGCACCATGCTCAACTTTTTCATTCCTGATTTTGTATGAGGCCTGAACAACATCTGTCTCCACAACTGATGCACTCTCTGTTCTGTTATTCAGGCTCCCATTCTCCCTGCAAATTTAGTTTAATCTCCCTCACCCCTTACCATGCAGCACTAACAAGCCTTACCACTGGGATATTAGACACATTCTTGTTTTGTTCCCCAACATAACAGATTCTCTATCACTTCTTTGGCTTTCCTCACTCAGATCAAAGAACGAGGAGTGCATACCAGGTACAGGCAAATAGGAACAAGTGGGGTACATATGAGTTATAGGAAATTCAAGTTAACACTTATAACAGAAATAAAAGAAGGCATGAGGTTGTTCCAGCAAACAAGGTGAAAGAGAATCCTCAGTGATTCTGCAGTTATGATTACAGCAAAAAGATTGCAAGGGACAAATTTTGTCCTTTGGAGATTCAGAATGGTAATGCACACAATGAGACAAAGTAGATGGGAGAGAATTAAAATATATATATATTTTTTCCATCTGTATTTACTCAGGAGATGAACCCAGAGTCTACAGAATTGAGGCAAAGCAGCATCAACTTCATGGACTCTGTACAGATTACAAAGGTTTGCAAATTAAGGCAAATTAGCATGGATAAAGCACCAGCTCCTGACAAGTTTTTTCCCTAGGACCCTGCAGAAGATAAGTGCAGAAATTGTTGGGGCCCAAGCACAGATATTTAAATCATCTTGAATGACAGGTGAGGTACTGGAGGATTGGAGGATAGACAATGTTGTTCCACTGTTCAAGTAGGGCTCTAAAAATAAACTAAGAAATAATGGCAGTGGTGGGAAAGTTATTAGAATGTATGTGCAGGAACTGGATATATAAGTATTTGGATAGATGTGGACTGATTAAGGATAGGCAGCATGGCTAACCAATATTATATAGTCTCTGGAGGAAGTTACCAGGAAAGTGGATGAAGTCAAGGCAGTGGATGTTGTGTACATGGTCTTTATCAAGGCACTTGACAAATTCTCATATGGGAGGTTGGTCAAGAAGGTTCAGTCACTCAGCATTCAAGATGAAATAATAAATTGGATGACACACAGGCTTTGGGAGAAGCCATAGTGTGGTAGCAGATTGTTACCTCTCTGACCAGAGGCCTATGACTAGTGGTGTGCCATAGCAATCAATGATGGATCTGTTGTTGTTTGTCATCTGTATCAGTAATCTGGATGATAGTGTGGTTAACTGGATCAGCAAATTTGTGGATGACACCAAGGTAGGTGGTGTCGTGTGCATCGAGGAAGACTATCATGGCTTGTAATGTGATCTGGGCCAGCTGGGAAAATGGTTTGAGAAACGGAAAATGGAATTTAATGCAGACAAGTGTGAGGTGTTGCACTTTGGTAGGACATACCAAGGTAGGTCTTTCACAGTGATTGGTAAGGCACTGAGGAGTGTTGGAGAAGAAAGGGATCTGGGAGTACAAGTCCTTAATTCACTGAAAGTGGTTTCACAGTTAGATAGGGATGGAAAGAAAGATTTTGGCCCATCGGCCTTCATGAATCAAAGTACTGACAATAGATGGATGTTACGTTCACATTGTATAAGACATCAGTGAGGCCTAATTTGGAGTACTGTGTGCAGTTTTGGTCAGCTACCTACATGAAAGATGTAAAAGAGGTTTAAAGATGTTGCCAGGTCTGGAGGACTTGGGTTATAAGGAAAGATTGGACAGATTAGGACTTTAATCCTTGGAGTGCAGGAGATTGAGGGTAGATTTGATTGTGATAGACGGGCATAGATAGGGTAAATGCAAACTGGCTTTCTCCACTAAGATTGGGTGCAACCACAACCAGAGGCCATGAGTTAAGGGTGAAAGGTGAAACATTAAGGGGAACATGAGGGGAAACTTCTTCACACAGACTGTCATCCAGGTGGAGAATGAGCAGCCAGCACAAGTGGTGCATGCGAGCTTGAGTTCAATATTTAAGAGGTTTGTATAGGTACCTGGATGGTAGGGGTATGGGAGTCAACAGTTTAAATAGTTCAGTACAAACTAGATGGCCCAAAGGGCCTGTTTCTGTGTTGTATTTTTCTATGACTCTGACAAGAACCTGAAATAATACTAATATTTACGCTCAGTCCATTTAATAGCTGTGCGGACCAACCATTCATCTCAGCAAGAAATTTCTATATGGCATTAAACCTGTGGTACTTTAAGTTAATAGTACATAGAAGAAAATCCCAGCTGCACATCAACAAAGGCTATTTGTGTGAGAGTATTTCAGTTACTATGGGGCCTGGCACCCATGTAGCTCAGTGGGAACAGGGAATAAAACCAATGGAGAGAGTCAAACAGAGCCAAGTCACAAATTGGAGATGGGAGAAATGCCCTATTCTTATATATCCAGGAAGAGCATCAGAGAGTTTGAGGGTCATTTCAGATACCAGCACTGTGCCCAGTTAGAAGATTTGTCTCTCCAACTTGGGTTGAATCTCACAGTAACAGTGAGAAGCCAGATCACACTTTGACAACTCAAGTGATGACATCTAAAATGTTGTCCTTCACCCATTGATGGATTTTGTAAATCTTTTTACAGGTTAAAAACGAGAAAGAATTTGTCTCCGGGAATCTGGAACATGACATGCCAGTTTTGCTGTCGCTGTCTAGATATTTAAGAAGTATAACAAGGAATTCAATCGATCATTCTTCCGGCTCAGACTATGGGGAGGGATTCACTCAATCATCTGACAGATTAGCACGCCCATCATTTTTCACAGGGGAGGACGTTCAACTGCTCAGACAGTGGGAGGGGATTCACTCAGTCATCTCAACTGAAGGTACATCAGAGCAAGTTCACACTGGACAAGACCATTCACCTGTTCTTTGGGTGAGAAGGAATTAAGTTGGGCATCCCACCTATGAACACACCAATCAGTTCACACTGGGCAGAGGCTGGTCATCTGCTGAATTTGTGGGCAAGGATTCACTCGGTCATCTGAACAAATGGCTCACCAGCGAGTTCACGCCGGGGAGCAGCCGTTCTCCTGCCTCGACTGTGGGAAGGAATTCACTCAGGCATCTCACCTACTGAGACACCAGTCAGTTCACACTGCAGAGAGGGATTTCACCTGCTCAGATTGTGGGAAGAGATTCCCTCACTCTTCCACTCTACAGAGACACCAGTCAGTTCACACTGGGGAGAGGCCATTCACCTGCTCAGACTGTGGGAAGAGATTCACTCAGTCATCCAACCTACAGAGTCACCAGCGAATTCACACTGGGGAGAGGCCATTCACCTGCTCAGACTGTGGGAAAGGATTCACTTTGTCATCTCACCTCATGACACACCAGTCAGTTCACACTGGGGAAAGGCCGTTCACCTGCTCAATCTGTGGGAAGAGATTCACTCAGTCATCCACCCTACAGAGACACCAGCGAGTTCACACTGGGGAGAAGCCATTCACCTGCTCAGAGTGTGGGAAGAGATTCACTCAGTCATCCACCCTACAGAGACACCAGTCAGTTCACACTAGGGAGAGGGATTTCACCTGCTCAGTCTGTGGGAAGAGATTCCCTCTCTCTTCCACACTACAGAGACACCAGCGAGTTCACACTGGGGAGAGGCCATTCACCTGCTCAGACTGTGGGAAAAGATTCACTTCATCATCTCACCTACTGACACACCAGTCCATTCACACCGGGGAGAGGCCGTTCACCTGCTCAGTCTGTGGGAAGAGATTCACTCAGTCATCCACCCTACAGAGTCACCAGAGAGTTCATGCTGGAGAGAAGCCATTCACCTGCTCAGACTGTGGGAAGAAATTCACCCAGTCATCCACCCTACAGAGTCACCAACGAGTTCACACTGGGGAGAAGCCATTCACCTGCTCAGTCTGTGGGAAGAGATTCACTCAGTCATCCAACCTACAGAGTCACCAGCGAGTTCATACTGGGGAGAAGCCGTTCACCTGCTCAGAATGTGGGAGGGCATTCACTCAGTCATCCAACTTACAGAGACACCAGTCAGTTCACAATGGGGAGAAGCCATTCACCTGTTCAGAATGTGGGAAGGGATTCACGGACTCATCCCAACTACTGGCGCACAAGTCAGTTCACATGGGAGAGGCCGTGCACCTGCTGTGAATGTGGGAAAGGATTCATGCAGTCACCGCATCTACAGAGACACCAACAAGTTCACACTGGGGAGACTGGAAAGGGATTCACTTGATCATCTGACCTATTGGCACACTAGTCAGTTCACAGTGGGGAGTGGCGGTTCACTGTCCAGAATGTGGGAAGGGATTATCTTGGTCATCTGATCTGCAGGTACACCAGTCAGTTCACACTGGGGACAGGCCAGTCACCTACTGTGAATGTGGGGAGGGATTCACTCAGTAATCTAACCTTGTGACACACTGCTGGGTTCACACTGGGGAGAAAGTTTCAATAAGATGCAATATTTGTCCAACACCATTGCTGAATGCAATTTCGAGAGAGACTGTTGGTGCTGAATTCTGCACTTATTGCTGATGCTCACCACAACCAGTTCTGCAGCCTGGTTACTGGGCATGGGAGGAGTTTCTTCTGCTACATATTTGCCTTTTAAAGGGACTGGAGTTTAATATTTTGGATCTGAGACAAATAAATCAGTTCTATTTTGAACGCTGTATCTGGTTCTTAGTGAATTTATAATACACCTAGTTAACAGTAGAGTGTCAACTCAGGCCAGCTGGACCCTGCCAGTGAATCAGTTCCACGATGGTCCTTTTAAATCCTCCCCTGTTGTTCCCTGTGATGATGGGTTCCAAACAGTCACCACTCTGTGGGTGCAGAGGTTCCTCTTGAATTTTCTGCAGACTGAAGAAGTCGAGCTGACTGCAGTTCTGTCTGAGATGTTCTTTGCCCTTCAAATCTCTGGGCTGAGGAATTACATTGGTAGTTATTCACAGCTCATTCCACACTATGGGTCATTTTCCCTGCTTCTAAAGGGTTAGCAAATAAAACCTGCAGCACAATAGAGGCCCTTTGGGCCATAAAGTTGTGCGGAATATGTCCCTACCTTGGAAATTACTAGAGTTACCCATAGACCTCTATTTTTCTAAGCTCCATGTACGGATCCAAAAGTCTTTTAAAAACACAATTGTATCCGCCTCCACCACTGTTGCTGGCAGCCCATTCCATGCACTCACCACTCTCTGGGTAGAAAAATTTACCCCTGACATCTCCTCTCTACCTACTCCCAAGCACCTTAAACCTGTGCCCTCCTGTAGCAGCCATTTCAGCCCTGGGAAAATGCCTCTGTCTATCCACATGATCAATGTCTCTCATCATCTTATCCACCTCTATCAGGTCACCTTTCATCCTCCAAGGAGAAATGGCTGAGTTCACTCAACCTGTCTTCATAAGGCATTCTTCCCAATCCAGGCAACATCCTTGTAAATCTCCTCTGCACCCTTTCTATGGTTTCCACATCCTTCCTGTAGTGAGGCAACCAGAACTCCAAGTGGGGTCTGACCATGGTCCTATGTAGCTGTCAGGTTTGTTAGAAAACTGAAAGCAGAATGGGAAACCATTAGTTGGATGTTCTACAGAGCAGAGTCAGGAACCAGAGCTGGGTTTGCACAGCGCAGAGCTTTGGTCTGTGGATGATTGTCGGGGTAAGAACGTATGACGAGGAGAAGGGAATCAGCAGCAGGGCATGGCAATGAATGACAGAGTAGCTACATTTGGAGAAAATAATTCATTTGTCAGACTCCTGACACAATGCCTATTGTGAGGTGTTCCATTGGTTGAGGAACATGTGTGTTTTGGAATGATTATATCTATTTAGGTAGTTGTTCCTGCTTGTCCATCCTGTAATATTATATTTGGATGGTTATTATGGATTGTCCTATCTGTAATGTATTGATTATCATATAATTTGTAAGATTTTGACTCTAAAACTCAATCAAACTTGAATTTATGCTGCCTTTATGAAGTTATACTGGTCATTCATGAGTTTGTATTTTAAAGCAAAATTTTGGTGAATGATATTTGCCACTTGATTGTACCTGTGTAAGTAATCAGATTGAGTTAAACTGCTGCAGGATCCTGGAATGTATTGGCTTGTGTCTGGTTTCTCTTAGCATTTTTTGCATTTATTGCCTGGTTTGTTGGTCCTTTATGTATCTTTTTTGATTTTTTTTTAATGTTAACCCCTAGTCCTCTATTTTCATAAGGAACCTCTCTTTCTGCGAAGTGGTCCCGAACTCTGAGTTGGACATTTGATGCTTCCATGACAAACATCTCGTCTGCTCAGATCGTTGGGATGTTTTCCATGGAGGGTCATAATCATCCCACTGGTTAACATTTTCTTCAATAGTGATGATTTATTTTTCTGAGTTGGCCTCACATTTAAGTTTTCTGGTGTGTACTTCATATCACAAATGCATATGTTCACATGAAGTGCTGAATCCTGTTTAGTTTTTGGAGAAAATATATACGTAGAAGTTTATCTGACAGTTTTGTGAGTTTTGGATGTCTAATTTCTTGTCCTCCTCCTGTCTTAGGAGGTGTTGATCTAACTGTTTCAATGTAAATACTGTTCCCAAAATTTATCATTTCGGTTGTTATTTTTCTTTGTAAATTTTCAAGATCAGAATGGAACCAAGATATTTTCTCCTAAAGAATATATTAATATGGGTACAGTGAAAGTGTTTATTCCCTTTGTCGAATTTTATTATCATTGAGCTCTGCATGAGTTTTTTTTTTACGACTTGAAGTAAACGTTGTCAAAAGTTTTCACTACTTGACACTACTGTCTAATTTCTAATTACTTGCATCCAGATTCCTGGATATCAAGAGCCCTGATGAGGGGTCTTGACCCAAATCATTTATTCCGATTTATAGATGCTGCCTGAGCTTCTGAGCTCCTCCAGCACAGTGTGTGTATTGTTCTACAATATTTCCAGCATCTGCAGTATCTCTTGTGTCCAATATACTTGTATGTTTCTCGAAAGGACAGAGGTTGATAGATAATTTATTGGATTGGGCATGAAGGGGTACCAGGAGAAGGCAGGAGATTGGGGTTGAGAGGAAAATTGGATCAGCCATGATGAAGTTGTGGAGCAGATTCGATGGGCTAAATAATCTAATTCTGTTCCTACGTCTTATGGTCTTCTGTTTCATATTCATCTCTCAGTTGTATTGTGTTTTGCTGATCTGTTTCATATTCTACCAGCTCTACTGCAACTTGCATTTTTTTGGCTCTGCACTTATCCTGTCCAACGTTCATGTTTATATCTTTAGAAAGTATTCCTACTATTTAATTTAATTGTTCTACCTTTGACGATGAAGACACAATCATCCATCTACAGAGGGTTTTTCAACCCATACTAATTACAATGATACATATTCTCGTTTCTCAGTTTTCTAGGAACTTGTCTGCTCTAATCGCAGGGATATTTCGTATTCACCTCTCTTCTTCCTCTGCTGTCCCCTACATTTCTTACTCTGACATATTTTTTCCCAAAAAATGCAAATAATCCAAGAGTATCAAGGGCAAAAGAGAATATGGATGCTATTGCTAAAGATAGAATGTGCTTTGGAAGCTGAAAGGCCTGAAGGTTGATAAGATTCCTGGACCAGATGGAGTGCAGCCCAGAGTTCAGAAAGAGGTTGCTGAAGAGTTTGTGAAGGCATCGGAGTCATAGACCACTGCAACACAAGAGAATGCCATTCGGCCAATCTAGTCTGAGCCAAACTATTAATCTGCCGAGTTCCTGTAACCTCCACAGTGACCTTATCCCTCCATACCACTCACATCCATGTACCCATCTAAACTTCTCTGAAATATTGAAATCGACCCTGCCACTTACTGTGGCAGCCATTTCCATATTCTCACCGGCTCTGAGTGAAGAAGCTCCCCCTCATGTTTCTCTTAAAGAATAAGCGATGACCTCTCAACAATCACAAGATTTGGAAATGGTTCTGGTGGACTAGAAAGTTGTAAACGTCAGAAGAGAGGGAGGCAGAAGAAAGGAAATGATAGGACAGTTAGTCTGTCTTCAGTGGTTAGAGTCCATCCAGGATGATTTTTCTGAGTACTTGGAGGCACCTGATAAAATAAGCCGACGTCAGCATGGTTTCCTTCGGGGGAAAAATTGAGAAATCCGTTGGAATTACTTGATGAAATAGCAGGCAAGATAGACAAAGCAGAGACAGTGGATGTTGTTTGCTTGAATTTTCAGATGGTCTTTGACAAGTTCTTGCACATGAGGCTGCTTAACAAGATCACAGCTCATGGTATTACAGGAAAGATACCAGTATCGATCGTAGATTGTCTTACTGGCAGGAGGGAAAGAGCCATAACAATGCAAGCCTATTCTGTTTGCTGCCGGTTGCTAATGGCTTTCCCCTGTGGTCAGTATTGAGAGCGCTTCTTTTCATGTTAGGTAGCGACGATCTGGATGACAGAATTGATGGCTTGGTGATCAAATTTGCTGTTGATACGAAGGTAGGTTGATACGGGCAGCCAGATTAGATCAAAACTGGGAAGGTTACGGAGGGGAATGGTCCGCTTACATGTCAATGGGACATGGCAGAATAATACTTCGGCACAGTCTAGATGGGCCGTAGGTTCGATTTTTACCGCAGCGTTTTATGTTACTAACGAACTTGGAAGTCATGCAGGCATCTCGACCCTGCACGTTCTGGGACCAGGTTGTTGCAACTAAATATTTTTACTTGCGGCTTTTTAGAGAATTTATTTCAATTATTGCCTCATTTATATTTTTAGGACTGAGATACTTTGAGTTGCGAAAACCATTATCTCTGCATCTTTACCTGGCCGTGAACTGTGGTGAGACGTCGGATTACAAAATCCGAGGCAGATAAACGAGCATGACAGCGCAGTGCCAGGCAACTACATTAAAACAAGAAGTCATAAAAGAGAGGCAGAGAAACTCGAAGCAGGGTTCCGCGAAACTAAAGTATTATGCAAACAGTTTTAAAGCCGAATGCCAGCTCAGCTTTGTAGGGTATCACTGCTTTGATAGAAATAAACTGGAAGGGAGTTGCATTATCGTCTGGAGAGAACATCACGGCAAACACGTATATCACAGAGGACGGGGCACCCGTCGTCGTCCGCTGGGAACAGCTTATAAACACGAAATGGGTAATCAAACGTGTTGGGAGAACACAATTGGTATTTTTTTTAATTTATTTCTGACTGACTGACTGATTGATTAAGATACAGCACCGAATTGTTGCTTCAGGCCCTTCCATCTGTGCCGCCCAGTAATCCCCTGATTTAATCCGGGCCGGACGGACTGGGAGAAATATGTTTCGACGTCACAATTAATAATACGGTTTAAGGCTTGGTGAAATGATCTGCCCAAAATTGCCTGGGACTGTCGAAGTGCCAGTGATTTAGATTGGGTAAAATTGTGTTAAGTGTAAAATAAGAACCGGACTGTACTGAAAACCAAACGGTTGCGCTCGATCACTTGTGAGGGAATGAGGTCATTCACGGGGCTTCTGTACCAGTGGGGAATTCGTTTGGGACCAATATCCACCACTCCGCCCGCTGATAGGTTGTTGGAGAGAAAAGATAGAGCAGACAATCAAGTCAAATACCTAAATTATGTGAACCGTCATTTTGGTGGAAAGGAAGACACTCGCAGAAGTTACGTCAGTAAAGGACGCCGGACAAGTGTGAAGCTTGTGAGAAGACATCGGTGGCAGAATGCTCACGTTAAAGTAAAGGGCAGTGCTGGCAAAAATAGGCAAGCCCTTTTGAAAAGGCACATTAACGGAATGGTAGGAGTATGAGCAGCGGGGATCAAACCAAGTCCTTGTGGAGTATGAGGGTCATGACAGTACATTAGCAGGACAATGGTTGGCCATGGAATATTCCTTGCAGAAAGTATAAAACAGAAACCGAATAGATTCATTGAAATGTTTCACTGTAGGGAATAGACGTGGTTAGCTTCAACAATGATCTTTGTGTAGAACTACTGCATATGTTTCAACTGACAAATGAATGCATCTCATCTGTATTTATTCGTCAGACGAACATAGTTTGTGAGCTCGCTGCAGGGGACTGTGCTATTTGAGAACATAGCAATATTAGAGTGGTCGAAGTGTTAGAAATCGTCATGAATGTCCTCATACTCTGGCCATCTCCAAAGAAGGGTGCTGTAGGAACAAACGCGGAGATTATTGTGGCCCTAGCAAATGTCTTTCTGACCTCCTTATCAAAATATAATGTAGCGAGATGGCGGGAGATAGCTAATGTTCTGTAAAAAGAAGCAGAGATAAGCTAGCGGTTGTCGAGTAGGTGAACTTTACAACAGCGGAGGGTCAACTAATGAATGGGGCTCGGATGGACACGATTTACTTGTAGAGACAAGTAATGTCACTCGCAGGGGTCTGTAGAAGAATGTTCAGCTTCACAGAGTGGGTAAAGGAGTGCCTAGTGGAATACAACACATGGAGGTGTTGGGTATGTACTTTGGAAGGAGTGATTAATGCGCAGAAAGGTTTCCAATTGACGAGAAAACTCATACATAAGATATTCATTTGTAGTTATGAATCCTAGTTCTGGATTTCCAGAAGACTACTTTGCAGGTTAATTCGATAGTAAAAAAAAAGGCAAAAGCAATGCTGGCATTTCTTTGCAAGGGAATTGAGTGTAATGCATCAGCAGCCTTGAGGGCCAATCAACTGCGTGTAGTTCTTGACAGCTGAGAGGGTAATAGTGTCTGGGCAGAGGGAAAGGATTGGGGTTGATTAACACATCACGCAATAATGAAAGGTGTAAGCTTGATGGGACGAATGGCCTAATTTTTTTTTCTATACCCTGTGGTCCAATAGTCTTCTCCCATGTGAATGGACCGTCTGAGTTAACCATTGGGCCTTCGTCTAAAGCCTCACTAACGTGGGGATCAACATCACCTTGGTTAAAATTCTTTGTTACCTCCTAAAAAAAACACCCAAGAGAACGATGAAATCCGACGCCTTCCTCAGAAAGACATGCAAGCGAACTTTAGAAGTAGACTTTCTGAAGATGATGTTTGATTTGTGCAGACAGTCCACGTGCTGGTAAACAGATCATGAATTTCATGCCAACTCACTGGACACAGCTACACTCACAGATGAAGTTAGGGTGCCTGTACAACCTGATGTTTTCTGTTCATAGCCTGTTGTAAGACGTGCGGATGTTGGATCAATCAGCTAAATCTCTTACTGGTGCTCCGAGCATGGACCAGGTTCAGTCCGGTCTTCGCCTCTTTTCGTTGTGACTGCAGTATTTCCGGAATGTGTTCTGGTTCCTTTCCGTCACCGAGAAGCAACGGCTTCGTTGGTCAGTCTATCAATGTGCATTTACACTGGGGTGCCGGATTCACTACTGAATGACGTGGTGAAAAAAATTTAAAAAAAAGGTAATATGGGTGTAAATATGGAGGCGCGCGGGCTGCGGATACCGCAGTGTCTGTTCCCGGGCTCTAGACCAATTTTATTCTCCCTCCGGCCACGTTCTCCGATGACGGCCCGTCTGTACTATCAAAATAGAACACAGTGGGCCGAAGGGCCTGTATTGTGCTGTACGTTTTCTGTGTTTCTAATGCTTTTGGTTCCAGAGTGGAGTATCGCATGAATTTTACCCTGTCTGACCGCTAAATGATACCGCTGAGATGGCTCTTAATTATCTCTTCCCTTCACGTTTAATGAGCCCTGCTACACGAAGACGCACACAGATCATTGTCCGACTTTTGGAAACGCCTGATGGTACAGAGTATAACCCAAAGGAGATGTCTAACATTCTCTTTTCCATCCCACCGACGATTCGCTTCGCCCATTACTTTCAAACGCAGCAATTCCTTAAACCATTGTGCCATACCTTTCAACACACACATATGCCTTCTGGTGTTTGCTATTGGTGCCCTGGGAAACAGGTACTGACTATCCACCCTATCTATGCCTCTCATAATCTTGTAAACCTCTATCAAGTCCCCTTTCATTCTTCTACGCTCCAAAGAGAAAAGTCCCAGCTCTCCTAACCTTGCTTTTTATGACTTGTTATCCAATCCAGGCAACATCCTGGTAAATCTCCTCTGCACCCTCTCCATAGCTTCCACGTCCTTCCGATAATGAGATGACCAGAATTGAACAGAATACTCTGTGCGGTCTCACCAGAGATTTGTAGAGTTGCAACATGATCGCTCTACTCTTGAACTCAATCCCCGTGTTAATGAAGCCTAGCATCCCATAAGCCTTCTTAACTACCCTATCAACCTGTGCAGCGACCTTGAAGGATGTATGGATTTGAACCCCAAGGTCTCTTTGTTCATCCATACTCTTAAGTAACTGACCATTAATCCTGTACTCAGTCTTCTGGTTTGTCCTTCCAAAGTGCATCACCTCACACTTGTCCTGATTGAACTCCATCTGCAATTTTTCTGCCCTACTCTGCAGCCTGTCTATATCCTCTTGTAAACTTCGAACACCTATAGCTCCATCCACAGCTCCTCCAGTATTCGTGTCATCCGTAAACTTACTCACGCATCCTTCCACCTCTACATCCAAACAACACACACAAAATGCTGGTGGAACACAGCAGGCCAGGCAGCATCTATGAGGAGAAGCACTGTCGACGTTTCGGGCCGAGACCCATCGTCAGGACTAACTGAAGGGAGAGATACTAGGAGATTTGAAAGTAGTGAGGGGAGGGGGAAATGCGAAATGATAGGAGAAGACTGGAGGGGGTGGGATGAAGCTAAGAGCTGGAAAGGTGATTGGCGAAAGTGATACAGAGCTGGAGAAGGGAAAGGATCATGGGACGGGAGGCCTCGGGAGAAAGAAGAGGGGGGAGCACCAGAGAGATATGGTGAACAGGCAGAGAGAGAGGGGAAAAAACTAAATATGTCAGGGATGGGGTAAGAAGGGGAGGAGGGGAATTAACGGAAATTAGAGAAGTCAATGTTCAGGCCATCAGGTTGGTGGCTACCCAGCCGGTATACCTGATGGCATGAACAACACCTTAGATACCGGCTGGGTAGCCTCCAACCTGATGGCATGAACATTGACTTCTCTAATTTCCGTTAATGCCCCTCCTGCCCTTCTTACCCCATCCCTGACATATTTAGCTTATTTTTTTAATTTTTTTTCCCTCTATCTCTGCCCATCACTCTGCCTGTTCTCCAATTGCTCCTCCAATGGCAATGATTAACTTCTATTTTGTTCGATTGCAGCCTTTTCAGGTAGCAAATGGGAAGAGATAGAGAAGAAGAGTGACGGGCGGTGATATATTTCTCGGCAAAACAGATTTCATACTCGCAGCTAATTTCTGAGGTGGCGAGTATCCCGCCACAGTAGTTGTTGCTCCGGACGCTGAAGCTGCCGCTTGGACGGCATTGCACACAGTGCACCCTGCAGAGTGAAATATCATTAAGCGAGATTCCTTTCCTGGATGGTGTCAGTATTCCTGTGACGTGCTGTAAATATATTGTCTCGTTAAGCGAGGAATATTCCGTCATACTCTTGTTCCCTGCCATGTGTGGACAGAAAATACGATATTTTAAGTGGCGTGTAACAGAACAAGTCTTCACCGTAATTTTTGTCTCCTGTTGCAAGGCAGTTTGAAACCTAATTTGCCAATCAAACTCTGATTCTCTGCGTTCCAGCCTTACACACCGTCCGCAGATCCATTTGGATAGGAATACTGGGAAATGTGTCCACATTCATTCGCTAATGCAAAAGCCATGGGTTTTAGATGGTGCTTGTGAAACGATGGTGTTGGGCATTTCGGTATTCCAATCTACGGTGGGTGTCACCAATGTAGAGGCTGCCACACCATGCGAAATGGATATAAGCGTCTGACCTGGAAGGACAGATCTTCGTGAATGGTGTTTAGTGAGGGAGGACGTGTGGCACTTGTAACGTTTGCAGGGATAAGTTACAGGAAGGAGATCAGAAGGAAGAGACAATGGACAAGGGAGTAATATGGAAAGCGAAATCTGATAAAAGCGGAGTGTGGTGTGGGGTAGGGAATGTGAATCGTCGTAAGTTCCCATTGGACCCGGGGTAAGTTATGGAGGATGATATGCTCGTAGGGTGGTAGGTAACGACATGAACAGCCTTTACCCAGTTTTGATGCGGGAGGCTAAACTCTCCAGAAAGCTAGACAGATATTGACAAATTAACAACTGTTTCTGGGTAATAATTTTGTTGAGTCAAGCGAAGGCCAGAAAAAAAAGTGGTGAATCAAAGTACTGGAACATGCAAAATATTGGTGATTACTATCTGATGTAAATGAAGATACGGAGACCACGCCACACGTCAGGCGCGTGAGCTTGGCTTGTCGGGTCTTTCAAATGAGATGTTCGAGCGCTTCGGTGCGAACGGTCAATATGCGTGCTAGAAATGTTGTTCTTTCACTCTCCATAAATTTCAGGATTCTGTGTTGTATTCAAACACGGTCATTCTCGGCATAAATGAGTTGATATCTTACTGGTCACACAAATATCGGAAACCATTATTCTACTAAATATTATCAACTGCAACTAGTGATCAGCATTAAATTACTATAGACTCAGGTGAAACGGGCGTCTTCCTTCAGGAACACATGTAAATGTAGTTAATTTTACCTGCCAAAACTCCCGTTCTTTTAAAATAGAGAACCATTGTGTTCCGCCGAAGATTAGAGGTAATACTTATTTATGCTAATTGTTCATGTTATAAAAGTGCCTAATTATTATTATGTTTTAAATAAGCAGGTCAAGTTATAATAATGACTAATTAGTATAATTTCTCAAATTAAGCAGCTCTAGTTATGTATCGATATTAAACCTTCAAGTCCCTTTAATTAAAAATGTTATAAACAATAATTTGTTTGGCACCTCTGGTGGTGGGCCTGTCGTGCTCCTCCCAGGGGTAACTCGTCCATCTTTTGACCCCCATCTGCCAGCCAGCTCTCACATGTGGCTCCAAGAAACTGTTTGTATGGGAGAGCGACGGCACACCTGTATACCGCTTCGACTGACGATATAAACCATGTCCAAGTAGCCGGGAAACTACAACCCCGGTGAGATAGGGATTTGCCTACCAATGCGTACGAAGCCAGTTCCCGGACTGGGCAGATGAGATCACCTGCAAGATCGAGCGCCAAATTCGGTACCACAACTCTTCGTGGAGAGCGAAGGGCAAAACAAGGCACAGAAGACGTCACGACCAACCAGTGCATCCGAGGATATGTCCAATCCTGACGATTTTTTGGACCAGGATCTTTGGGCCGAGAGAGTGGATGGCTTTTCACTACGAAATTCTTCCGTCACGTGTTACGTCATGTCGGAAACGACGGACAACTAAAATCAACAAACAATAATTGAAAGGGATTAGAAAGTAAATAACAAACCAAATCAAGTAGGACATAACAGAGTGCTAACATTGATATAATTCCGGGATTTAACTTTGCCCGATTTTCACAATCATTCCTGGTATACATCTGTTTTTCAGTTATGATTCTGTATATTCCAATGAAATTGTCACCGCGGCGATGTCAAAGAAAGATTTTCATTTTATCGCCAATGTGTGCATGCAAATAGATAGATATACAGTTCGATAAATAGATAGATAGATTGAGAGGGTTAACTTTTAGGAGACAGATAACTTGATTCCCTTTCTCGGCTGTAAGGAGACAACTGGGATATTTCCCTCCTTCCAAGGGATCCATTACTGCACTGAACAGGGCTGTCACAGGTCTACAGGCACATCACGGACCACACCGGTGTGATCAGTGCTTACTCAGACAAGCAGAGACCACATGGATAATGCCACTGCTTGCCCATTTCCCTCAATATTGCAACGTTATTATCGCAACTCATTAGGTCCCACGGTCTCTCACACAGAGACTATCACTGCTTATTCAGAAACATCTCTGAGTATACTGGTAATTTCATTGCGTGTCCAGCCTCATGATGGACAAAGCGAAAATAAGATGTACGACCATAAGCCCATAAAAAAAACATAATATCGCTTTTTATAAAAATGCTTTTCAGTAGAATGATGCCCAGTGATCAATGTCGATGGATATCAGAACATATTACTCATGTCTTTATATCCCAATGGCCACTCCCTTGCAACGAATGAAATGGTGAAATGCTACATATTATAAACTGGAGAATCAATATCTCAAATGGGCCATCAATAGTGGTATTTAGAGAATTCTGCACTATATCCCCCAGGAGATGGCTACATGATGTGGACAGATTTTCTGTGGAACAGCGTTATGGACTTCTTTTAACCAGTTCTACAATGCAGAGGAGATGGATGTTACGGAGCCGCAGTGGAACATAAAGACATTGAACCTCGGCTTTTGTCATTGTTTTTGTACTGGTATCAGGAGTTACCGCGCTTCAGAAGAGATATTTAATCTTTTATTTTATCATCACTTTGGGCCGTGATTATATCTTGAGGCAGCGGTACGTTTTTATTTTGATATGTCTAAATGAAATTCGGCGTACTTTAATGCAAGTCCTGTTAGACTTTTATTTAGCCAATCCGCACCAAAATAAATCCAGCCGTTGTTTAGGGGGTTAAAGAACCTCAAAGACGAAAATAGGTGCAGCATGTGTTCAGTAGGTTTATATAATGGAAACCACACAAGAATGCCGAGCTTTCGTCACTTACACCTTTACATAACTGACATGGTTTTCTCTGATGTCTCATACCACAAGTAAAATGGTGAATATATATATATATATATATATGCTAAAATACACTGTGTACATGTAACCATACTTTTAAGATGCTTAATTATTGAGGAAAAAGTGCTGAATTCTGCGAATAAATTGTATGCTTCTGTTGTTTCAATCGGGCTGTGCAATTACAAAAAGGGAGAATTACTGCTTCATCAGTAAACAGATTAATCACAGACAAAGTGAGATGTAGTTATCCTGTTATACTTCGGCACTTGCAGAATTCTGGAATACGTTCAGTTATCTGTTTTTTGAAGAAAAACAACACAAAACAGTTTTAAAAAATATTTTGTGATGATTTGAAAATATTGATCGAATGAAATATGACATTGCAAGGAACAGAATAAAGCGGTCTCTACAGATGGGCAGCATCTGTTGAATATGCACAGACTCCCCACTAATCACACTCACGGTCATCTGTCTGAGCTACTGGGGATCCAATACCTAGACATCGGTTGGTCGACAGCAAACATCAAGCAGAGACATTTACTGTAATGCTGAAACGTCAGAATGATTATAGGCCTGCTTTACAGTTCAAAGAGGAACTTACTTTCAAAATGCAGAATGGTCTGTGCTTTAACTAACACGTCATTGACCACGCTAATGTTATCACTGCTTCTCCTGAACCATCGCAGAGCTGAATTGGCCAATCTGACAGCATCATTACCAATCTTGCTGTTTATCGTTAACCCGGCTGATAATGTTGTTTCTGCAGCTGCAAGTGGTCGTAGTGATGACGCCCAGGCGTAACCTCGCCATTGACTGCAATACATTCCGAAGACACACATATTTTGAATTTCTGTTTTCCGTACAAAATACAGCTTTTGGACTTTAAGACAGGTTACCCAGTCGAGTTGTTTGACTATCCGCCGAAGGCGGTTGGCATGGCGGCAGTTGTTGCGTTTGGAAGCTAGGATGGCTATTCATACCCTCATCCGGCAGTGGCGCACCAGGGCTCTTGCTGACCAGTCTTCCACCGCAAACCCATCTGCAGGGAACAACGGAGATTCGCAACCATGAATATATGAAAGGTTAACATACCGGTTGCAGATGAGGTGCGTAATTAGTGAGCTAGCCCGGCCCAGAGAAAATACATCTTCCACGTTGAAGGGTCAGAGTCGGCAAAGCAGCGCAGCAAACTGTTCACGTGCTGATTTGCTCTCACTGACTGAGCGTTAGTCTGCGGATTGTAATCAAATCAGAAACTGACTGAGGCGAGGAGGATCCCGTTCATGAAGGCTTGGAAAAAAGATGGACTATTGGAAGGTCGGAAAGGCGTCACCAAGCATTCGTAGTCACCAATGGGCGCGATGGTCGCTCTCTTCCAGTAATCACCTGGCAGATGCAGATTCATTGTACGCACTCTGTAGATCCAGTCTAGGGAAGGGCGGACCGTTTTGAGGGTCTTACATCCGCTCCGACGCCTGCTGTGGACTGGGATGAGCGATTGAAGCTGTGCTGTAGCGCTTTGACTGAATACCATTCATGACTTGGGTCTGATCATGGATGAGGTTGACGAGCTCGGGGAGAGGTAAAGCCCGCAAGGACGTCTCTCTCGCTGCGTGTTGTCCGAGAGGAGGCAAGGTGCTGTATTTTCATGCACACAAGGAGAGCTAAGTCGTGGTGTTGCTGAAGGAGTTCGCTGAGGTCGACGGTTTCATTCCTCTCTAGGGTTTTACAGGGGAAAAAAAGACAACTGAGGTAACAGGCCGATGGTCCGGCAAGTGGGTTAACAACTCAACAGCGAAGTGGATGACCAGACGAAATGAAGATCGTGAATATTGAAGCAGGCGTAACTCAAGATCAGAGGGCTTTTGGGTGTATCGAATATATGGGGGAAGATTTGGGGGAATCTCCTCTCAACCCCAGATCCATTGATGTCAATTGATGTCAATCCATTGATATTTCCATTCCTCCTTTCATCCACAATCAGTTCCTTTGTTTTAGTGACATTAAGGGTGAGGTTGTTTTCTTGACACCAGACGGATGTTGTTCAGACCTCAGACAAAGTCAGTAATCAACAGGTTGAGCATGGTGCGGCAAATCTGCTGAGCTGTTTATATCACAATGCAAGAAGCATCAGAGGAAAGCCAGATGAGATTAGGGCAGGAAATTATTATGATATTGTGGCCATTACTGGGACTTGGTTGCACCCAACAGTCTGAGGGATTTAGAGGAATAAAGTTGTAGAGAAATTGTAGATTATGCCAAGAAACAAAGGTTGATTCAGTAGGTGATTTTAATTTTCCATATATTGACTGGGCTCCCAAACTGTAAAAGGACCGTATGTGGTAGAGTGTGTCAAATGTGCCCTAAATCGGTACGTAGAATTCCCGACATAGAAGTGTATAAGAAGCTGTTAAGAAATGATCCAGGGCTAGGGACAGAAATTAGTATAGGGGAACACTTTGCACCTAGTGATCATAATGACATGAAATTCCAAATAAATATGGAAAATGAGAGGTCTGGACGACGGGTTGAAATTCTAAATTAGAGAACACTCAATGTTGACAAGTGTGGTTTGGGACAGGCTGTTTTCTGGCAAAGGAGTACTTGGTATGTGGGAGGCCTTCAGAAGTGAAATTTTGAGGGTGTAGAGTTTGTATGTGCCTGCTAAAATAAAAGTTGAAAGGTAACTGGTACGAGAAATCTTGTTTTTCAAGAGATATTGAGGCCCCAGATATGTTGATCCCTCAGGCTGTTGGGTGCTACCAAGACTCATTAATGTCTACAATATCATCATTCCACGCCCTCAGCTCATCAGACTTCTTTTTGGTCATTTTCTGTTGGTTGCTAAAAGCTTCTCAATAGTTTTTGCTCTTTTGTATGCCCTCTCTGGCTTTTATGTTGGCTTTGGCTTCTCATTTCAGCCACGGTTGTGTCCCCCTGCCTTTCCAATGGTTCCACTTCTTTCGGATGTATCGATCAATCAGCTCACGACCTGCTCACAGAAACTCCAGCCATTGCTGCTTCGTTGTCACTCCTACCTTCTCCCTCCCAAACAGGTTTGGTCAGCTTCTCTGTCATAGAATCATGGAGAAGTTTAGTACGGAAACAGGCTATTTGGCCCATCTAGTCAATGCCGAAAGAGCATTTAAGCTGTCTAATGAAACTGCCTCCACCGGGAGCATTACCCTCCATACCCCTACCATCTAGGCTCCCTTCCAAACTTCTTTTAAATGGAGAAACCGAGCTTTTATTCACCACTTGTGCTGGCATCTCATTCCACACTCTCACAACCATTTCAGTGAAGAGGTTTTCCACATGTTCCCTATAAATTTTCACCTCCCCAAGTTACCCATGACCTCTGGTTGTCGTCCAACTTAACATCAGTTGAAAAAGCTTTCATGGATTAACCCTTAGGATTATCCTTCATCTTTTCTGCGAGGGAATCCTCATGCCTTCTTTTAACCATTCTGATTTATTTATTTTGTGCTCTCTGGCATTTACTCCATAAAAACCTGCCTGCCTATCCCTGTTATGCAACTCCGTTTTGTGCTTCACCAGGATCTCAAAATCTTGCAAACCAAGGTTCCCTACAGTTTTTATCTTTACCTTTTATCCTGACAAGCACATACCTGTTTTCTGCTTTCAAAATTTCGCTTTGAAGGGCTCCCATTTACCAAGCACACCATTGCCATAAAGCAGCCTGTCCCAGTCCACAGCTGCCAGCTCCTAGTGGCATAATTCCAGGTGTTGATCTATGCATTGAACACATCCACCTTTCCTACGATGCTCCTTGCATTGAAATATACAGGGCTCAGCATATTCACTGCACCATGCTCAAGTTTTTCATTCGGGACTTTGTCTGATGTCTGAACAACATCTGTTTCTACATCCTCGCCACGATATGTTCTGTTATTCCGGCTCCCATTCTCCCTGCAGCTTTTGTTTCAAAGACCCCACACACCCTCCACAATGCAGTACTAGCAAGCCTTACCGCTGGGATATCGGACACATTCTTGTTTTGCTCCCCAAACTCATGTATCATCTATCATCCCTTCGGCTTCCTCTCGCAGATCAAAAAACAAGGAGGTGCATCCCAATACAGGCAGATAGGAACAAATGGAGTACTTATGAATTACAAGAAATTCAAGCGAACACTTATGAAATAAATAAAAGAAGGCATAAGGTTGCCCCAGCAGACAAGGTGAAGGAGAATCCTTAGGGAATGTGCAGATATGTTAAGAGCAAAAAGATTGCAAGGGACAAAATTAATCCTCTGGAAGATCAGAATGGTAATCCATATGAGGAGACAAACGGGTCATTTTTTTTTTGCAAGTGCATTTACACAGGAGATGGTCCCAGAGTTTATAGAAGTGAGGCAAAGTAGCATCAACTTCATGGACGCTGTACAGATTACAGAGATGGAGGTATTTGCTGTCTTAAGGCAAATTAGCATGGATACATCCCCGGGGCCTGACAAGTTATTCCTTAAGACCCTGCGGAAGCCAAGTGCAGAAATTGTCGGTGCCCAAGCACAGATGTTTAAATCATCCTCAGTGACAGGTGAGGTACTGAGGGTTTGGAGGACAGTCAATGTTGCTCCGCTGTTCAAGAAAGTCTCTAAAAATAAACTAGGAAATTATACGTTGGAGAGCTTGACATCAGTAGGGGTAAAGTATGTGCAGGAACCGGATATTTGGATAGAAATGGAGTGATTATGGATAGGCAGCATAACCTTGTGCATGGTAGGTCATGACTAACCAATCTTATAGAGTTTCTCGAGGAAGTTATACGGAAAGTGGATGAAGGTAAAGGCAGTGGATGTTGTCTACATGGACTTTACCAAGACACTTGACAAAGTCTCATATGGGAGGATGGTCAGGAAGGTTCAGTCACTCGGCATTCAAGATGAGATAGTAAATTGAACGAGACACAGTATTTGGGAGAAGCCAGAGTGTGGTAGCAGATGGTTGTCTCTCTGACTGGAAGCCTGTGATTAGTGGTGTGCCATAGGGATCAGTGCTGGATCTGTTGTTGTTTGTCATCTATATAAATAATCTGGATGATAACATTGTGAGCTGAATCAGCAAATTTGTGGATGAAACCAAGACTGGGGGTTTAGTGGACTGCGAGAAGACTGTCTTGGTTTGCAGTGCGAACTGGACCAGCTGGAAAAATGTCTTGATAAATGGAAAATGGAATTTAATGCAGACAAGTGTGAGGTGTTGCACTTTGGTAAGGTGGGTCTTACACAGTGACTGGTCGGGCATGGAGGAGTGTTGTAGACGAAAGGGATCTGGGAATACAGTTCTATATTTCACTGGAAGTGGTGTCACACTTCGATAGGGACAGGGAAAAAATGTTACATTGGCCTTCATAAACAAAAGTACTGAGTACAGGAGATGGATGTTATGTTGACTTTGTACAAGACATTGGTGAGGCCTAGTTTAGAGTATTGTGTGCAGTTTGGTCGCCTACCTGCAGGAAAGATGTAAAAGCGGTTGAAAGAGTTCAGAGAAAATACATAAGGATGTTGTCAGGTCTGGAGGACTTGGGTTATAAGGAGAGATTGAACAGGTCAGGGCTTTATTCCTTAGAATGTAGAAAATTAAGGGGAGATTTGATGGAGAAATACCACAATCATGAGTGTTATAGATGGGATAAATGCAAGTTGGCTTTTACCACAGAGATGGGGTGGTACTACAACCAGAGACAATGGGCTAAGGGTGAAAGGGGTAACATTAAAGAGAACATGAGGGGAAACTTCTTCACACAGAGTCATTCGCGTGTGGAATGAGCAGCCAGCACAAGTGGTGAATGCGAGCTCAATGTTAGTGGTTTGTATAGGTACCTGGATGGTAGGGGTACGGGAATAGACAGTGTAAAACAGTTCAACACAAACTAGATGGCCCAAAGGGCCTGTTTCTGTGTTGTACTTTTCTCTGACTGTGAAAGGAACCTTAAATAATACTTTTTTTCTAATTCCTTTTAACAGATGTGCAGACCAACCATACATGTGAGTAGGGGATGTTTACATGGCGTTAAAACTGTGGCATTTTAAATTAACAGTGCGTAAAAGAAAATCCCTGCTGCACGTCAACAAAGGCTACTTGCTTGAGAGTGTTTCAGTTACTGTGGGGCCAGGCACCCATGCAGCTCAGTGGGAACAGGGAATAATACTAATGGAGAGAGTCAAACTGAGCCATGTCACAGATTGGAGACGGCAGAAACATAGAAAATTTACAGCACAATACAGGCTCTTTGGCCCACAAAGCTGTGCCGAATATGACCTTACCTGAGAAATTACCTCTAATTTTCTAAGCTCCATCAACCTCTTCAGGGGTCTCTTAAAAGTCCCTATTGAATCCGCGTCCACCACCGTCGCCGGCAGCCCATTCCACGCACTCACCACTCTCTGCGTAACAAACGTACCCCTGACATCTCCTCTCTACTCATTCTTTTGGAGACAGAAAAACATCAAAGAATTTGAAAGTCATTCCAGATACCAGCACTGTGTTCAGTTAAATGATGATTTCTCTCTCCAACTTTGGTTGAACCTCACTGTGACAGTGTGATGCCAGATCACACCTTGGCAACTCAAGTGTTCTCAACTGAAATGTTGTCCTTCACCAATTGATGGATTTTGTAAATCTTTCTTCAGTTTAAAAAATGACAAGCAATTTATCCACGGCAATCTTGAATACAACACGCCGGTTTTGCTGTCTCTGTTCAGATATTTAAGAAGTGTAGCAAGGGATTCACTCTATCATCCTTCTTACACAGACTGTGGGGAGGGATTCACTCGATCAACTGACCGACTGGCACATCCGTTATTTTACACAGGGGGGAACTCATTCATCTGCTCAGACAGCGGGAACGAATTCAGTCTGTCATCTCAACTGAAGGCACCTCAGCAAGTTCACACTGGGGCAAGGCCATTCACCTGTTCTGTGTGTGAGAAAGGATTCAGTCGGTCATCCCACCTGTGGACACACCAGTTAGTTCACACCGGACAGAGGCTGGTCATCTGGTAAATTTGTGGAGGGATAGATTCACTCGGCCATCTGACCTAATGGCTCACCAGTGAGTTCATACTGGGGAGCGGCTGTTCACCTGTTCGGACTCTGGGAAGGGATCCATTTGCTCATCTAAGCGTAAGGTTCATCAGCGAGTTCACACTGGGGAGAGGCCGTTCACCTGCTCAGTCTGTGGGAAAGGATTCACTTCTTATATCACCTACTGACACACCAATCAGTACACATTGGGAAGAGGCCATTCACTTGCGCAGTCTGTGGGAAGGGATTCACACTGTCATCCAACCTACTGAGTCACCAACGAGTTCACGCTAGGGAGAAGCCATTCACTTGCTAAGACTGTAAAAAAGGATTCACTAGATTAACCTCCCTACTGGCAAACCAGTCAGTTTATACTGCAGAGAGGCCATTCACCTGCTCCGAATGTGGGAAAGGATTTACTCAGTCATCCGAACGACTGGCACCCCAGTCAATTCACACTGGGGAATGGCCATTCACTTGCTCACAGTGTGGCAAGGGATTCACTCGGTCATCTGATCTGCTGGCACACCAGCGAGTTCACATTGGGGAGAGGCCGTTCACCTGCTGTGAATGTGGGAAGTGATTCATACGATTATCTCATCTACTGAGATACAGGCGAGTTCATACTGGGTAGAGGCCGATCATCCGCTCAGACAATGGAATGATATTCTCTTACCCATCTCCACCAAATGTGCATCATTGAGTTCACACGGGGGAGAGGCCGTTCACCTGCAGTGAATGTGGGAAGGGATTCACTCAGTAACCTAACCTTGTAACCCACTACCGGGTTCACACTGTGGGGAAAGTTTCAATGAGCTGTATGGTGGATATTTGTCCATCGCCGTTGATGAATGCAATTTTGCGAGTGACTGTCGGTGCTGAACTCTGCAACTATTGCTGCTGCTCACCACACCCAGTTCTGCACCCTGGTCACTGGGCATGGGAGGAGTTTCTTCTGCTGCACATTCACCTTTAATTGGAGTGTTGTTTAATATTCTAGATCTGAGACAAATAAGTCAGTTCTATTTCAAACTCTGTCTCCAGTGCTTAGTGAATTTATAACACACCTAGTGTACAGTAGAGAGTCAACTCAGGCCTGCTGAATCCGGCCAGTGATTCTGTTCCATGACAGTCCTTTTAAATCCTCCCCTGTTGATTATCTCTCGCTCTCCTTGTGATGATGGGTTCCAAACAGTTACCACTCGTGTTTATGAAGAGGTTTCCTTTGAAATTTCTGAAGACTGTACAGGTCAAGCTGACTGAAATTCTGTCTGAGATGTTCTTTACCCCTCAAATCTCTGGGCTGAGGAAGAATGATATTGGTAGTTAACCTCCTTATTGATGGTTCATTTCCAAGTCATGGATCATTTTCCCTGCTTCTAAAGGGTTGTTAGAAAACACCACTGTCCTATAAAGACTGAAAGCAGAATGGGAAACCATCAGTTGGATGTTCAACGGAACAGGGTCAGAAACCAGAGGTGGGTCTACACAGGGCAGAGTTTGGGGCTCTGGACGATGTTCGGGGTAAGAACGTATGATGAGGAGAAGGGAATCAGCAGCGGGGCGTGGCAACGAATGCCAGAGTAGGAACATTTGGAAGCTGATTGACAGAGAAAATAATTTGGTTGTCTGACTGATGACACAAACAATGCCTGTTGTGAGGTGCTCCATTGTTCAAGGAACATGTGTGTTGGTAATGGGTTTACCTATTGAGGGAGTTGTTCCTGCTTGTTTATCCTGTAATATTATATCGGGGTGGTTAAAATGGATTATCCTATCTGTAATAATTTATTGATTATCTGTGATTTGAAAGATTTTGACTCTAAAACTGGGTCAGGCTTGAATTTATGACGCCTTTATGAAGTTACGTTGGTCATTCATGTGTTTAAAGCAAGATTTTGGTGAATGGTATTTGCCACTTGATTGTACCTTTGTAAGTAATCAGATTGAGTTAAACTGCTGCAGGATCCCGGAACGTGTTGGAGTGTGTCTGTTTTCTGTCGGCATTTTCTGCAATTATTACCTAGTTTGTTAGACTTATAAGTATTTTTGATAATTTTTATGTTAACCACCCTGTCCTGTATTTCCACAAGGAATCTCTCTTTCTGCGAAGATGTCTCGCACTTTGAGTCGGGCGTTCGATTCTTCCTTGGCAAACATCTAGTCTGCTCAGATCATTGAGATATTTCCCATGGAGGGTCATACTCATTCCATTGGTTAACATTTTCTTCAAGTGATGATTCACTTTTCTGAGTTGGCCTCTCATTTAAGTTTTCTGGTGTGTACTTCATATCACAATTGCATATAGAGTGCTGAATCCTGCTTATTTTTGAAGAAAATATACATTTAGGAGTTTTATCTGACCGTTGTGTCAGTTTTTATTGTCTGCAATTCCTCGTCCTCCGTCTGTCCTAGGTAATGTTGATCTAAGTCTGTTTCAGCGTAAATACTGTTTTCTAAATTTGTCATTTCAGTTGTTTTTGTTCTTTGTAAGTTTTCCAGATCAGAATGGGAACAAGGTACTTTTCCTAAAGAAGACATTAACGTGATTATAGTGTTACAAATCAGCAACAACGAATATATAATTGAGACAGGTCTTTTATAACAAATTAAACATTTATTAAACACTGCTAAAAAAAAAACCAAGATTGAACAAATGATTAACTTAACCGGAATTCAGCTGCAATACGGCAGCTCGACCAGTTCTTAAAGTAAGAATGCGAAAACATTTCTTGAAGCGATAATGCAAAAACATTTCTTAGAAGTAGTAATGCGAAAGTCCAAAGTTTTACCCAGTCGCTTGGGAGAGGCTTTCTTTCCTGTACTTAAATCCTTTCCACGTTGTGACTGCTGATCCCAGCCGGAGTATGTTATTTTCCCGGAGGATTTACGATCGAAGGAAATTAAACAGCTGAAAGGCACTGACCTTTCTTTGACGAAACTTTGTATCCAACCCTCTACTCTTCTGGCAGAACAGGGGTTATCATGGATACTCGTTACTAATTCCTCGTGCGAAGATTAAACAAAGGCCGAATCTGTTTCACCGTCGACATTAACTTTCCCAATCCTTCGGGATTTCCGAACTCCTTTAAAACCTTCACTCTCCATTGACCAAACTGGCAGTATTATAGCGAAACTGCCGGCAATAAGCTTTGAGACTTAAAACAGAAAGTAAAACTCCACTTTTAAACGAAACTGCGTCATAATATCGGAATACGCAGCAACATGGAGTCAGTGGCGAATTCAGCAACGAACTGCCCACGTCACAGGGTGGGGTTCTCCTATTATACCCTGTTAAAAAAACTATCACATGATCTCTCACTGGCGGGAAAATGAGGTCACTCCACCATCATAAGACAATTACCTCATCTCCAGCATAGCTTCAATAATATCATGGTCACGTGACAGGTACAAGATACCCACGGGTACGTAACACCTCCCTCCAAAAAAAAGTTAGTCTGTTAAGAACAACATTTTAACAATTAACTATTTACAAAAAAAATACAAATGGATAAAATTTACAACATGCACAGTATACACAGTATCATACATCAACTTATAAATTATTACACAGAAGTGTTATAAATGTTAAAACATCACTCCATAAAAATTGCATTGTACATTCAACATCGAGATAGACAATCAGAAATCACATTATCTTTACCTTTAATATGAGTTATCAAAATATTTTACTCTTGTAACATTAAATTCCAATTTAATAACCTTCTGCTTTTGTTTTTCATCTTACTCAGAAAGACTAACAGATTATGATCAGTGTAAGCGATACGTGGCTTTTGAGTTGTACCAACATATACGTCGTAATTTTCTAAGGCTAACACAAGAGATAACAATTCCTTCTCTATTGTCGAATAGTTCCTTTGATACTTATTAAATTTCTTAGAAAAGTAAGCTACAGGGCGATCAACTTCATCTCCTTCATTTCTTTGCAATAATACTGCTCCTGCAGCCTCATCTCTAGCATCTAGCATCATGCACTGCCTCAGAAGGCAGTGGAGGCCAATTCTCTGGATGCTTTCAAGAAGGAGCTAGATAGGTATCTTATGGATAGCGAAATCAAGGGATATGGGGACAAGGCAGGAACCGGGTATTGATAGTAGATGATCAGCCATGATCTCAGAATGGCGGTGCAGGCTGGAAGGGCCGAATGGTCTACTTCTGCACCTATTGTCTATTGTCTACAGCTAATGAAAAAGGTTTGTCAAAGTCAGGTACCTGTAGCACAAATTGTTGACATATCACAGTTTTCAATTTCTCAAATGTTTCTTGACAAGACACTGTCCACACAAACTTTTCATTCTTCTTCAAAAGGTTAGTTAATGGAAGGGCCATATGAGCAAAATCCTTACAAAATTTTCGATAATATCCTACCATTCCCAGGAATCTTCTGAGAGATTTTTTTTCCAGTTGGAGTGGGAATCTCTAAAATTGCCCGAACTTTTGCCTGAACAGAATCTACCTTAACTTGACCCACAACATAACCAAGGTAAGTCACAGTGGCATGTCCGAATTCACTTTTAGCTAAGTTAATAGTTAAGTTAACTTTGGAAAGCCTTTCAGACAATTTCTCGACCGCAATAATGTGTGCTTCCCAAGTATCATTTCCTATCACCTAATCGTATTTTTCAGTCCCTGAATCACAGAGTCAATCATCCTCTGGAAAGTACCTGGGGCATTCTACATCTCAAATGGAAGAACATTATATTCATATAATCCAGAAGGAGTTACAAATGTAGATATCTCTCTACCTTTATCCATTAATGGAACACACCAATACCCTTTCAATAAAAGAATCTTTGTAAGGAACTTTGTTTTTCCCACTTTATCTACACAGTCATCTACTCTAGGAATTGGATATGCATCTGTTTTCGTCACAGCATTCATGTTTCTATAGTCCGTACAAAACCTAATACTACCGTTTGGTTTTGGCACCATAACACAAGGTGAACTCCAATTCGAGTTAGAAGATCGAATAATATTATTCTCTAGCATATATTTAATTTCTTTCTCAGCAAGTTCACATTTTTCCATGTTCATCCTATATGGATGTTGTTTAATGGGTTTGGCATCTCCAACATCTACATCATGTGAAGCTACAGTGGTCCTCCTAGAAACGTCTGGAAACAAATCCTTATGTTTAAAAATTAATTGTTTCGTCTGTTGTTTCTGCTCTGGCTGTAAATGTGCTAATTTTTCATCAATATTTTCCAGAATGGTTGAGTTTGGTAACCTGACAGAAACAATGTAGGGTTTAAATTGGAATTCAGCTGAATTATTCATTATGTCCCTAGTGAGATCAGATTCATTATTATTGACCACAACAGTCATAGTAGCAGACTGTTTCTCATAATACGGCTTTATCATATCGATATGACAAAGTTGTGTTGGCCTTCCACGATCTGGAGTTCTTATCACGTAATCTACATAATTGATTTTTGACACAATTTCATAAGGACCATGAAATCTAGCTTGTAAAGGATTCGTTTGCACTGGGAAGAGAACCAACACCTTATCTCCAGGTTTAAACGTCCTCATCCTAGCTTCTTTATCGTACCAGGTTTTCATTTTCTCCTGAGCCAATTTTAAATTTTCCGTAGCTAAACTACAATCTTTATGTAATCTGTCATTAAATTTCAAAACATAGTCTAACAAGTTAGCGTGTACTTCTTTATTAATCCATTGTTCTTTTAATAAGGCTAAAGGTCCTCTAACTGTATGCCCAAATACAAGTTCAAATGGACTGAAACCTAAGGATTCTTGTACCGATTCCT
Organism: Hemitrygon akajei; assembly: GCF_048418815.1. Classification (NCBI taxonomy): domain Eukaryota; kingdom Metazoa; phylum Chordata; class Chondrichthyes; order Myliobatiformes; family Dasyatidae; genus Hemitrygon; species Hemitrygon akajei. The sequence goes on from NC_133131.1 coordinate 60,448,845, forward strand.
TTACTGCAAACAGAAGTAAGTATATACCCTCATCCCAATCACATTCATTTTCCACACAATACGTCCTAATCATATTCTTGAAGGTAGAATGAAACTCTCCAAGGCACCTTGCGATTCTGGATGGTATGCAGATGAAGTGATTGGCTTAGCTCCCAATTTATAAACTATCTGTTGAAACAATCCAGACATAAAGTTACTGCCTTGATCAGATTGTATTTCCTTAGGCAACCCAAAATAAGTAAAGAATTTTATAAGAGCCTTTGTTACCGTTTTAGCTGTTATATTCCTAAGTGGTACTGCCTCTGGAAACCTAGACGCAGTGCACGTGACGGTCAACATGTGCTGATAACCAGTTTTTCTTTTTGGTAATGGACGTACACAATCGATAATAATTTTAGAAAACGGTTCACCAAATGCTGGAATAGGTTGTAGTGGAGCCACTGGTGTAACTTGATTAGGTTTTTCCACATTTTGACAAGTATGGCACGTTCTACAAAACATCGCCACATCTTTTCTTTAACCAGGCCAGTAAAAATGCTTTAAAATCTTGTTCACAGTTTTCCTTACCCCTTGATGTCCACCTAAGTGCACTCTATGAGCTAAAGTTAAAATCTTATTTCGATAAACTTTAGGAATAACTACCTGGTAAACAATATTCCATTCATCACTTGCAGGAATTATAGGCGGTCTCCACTTCCTCATCAACACTCCTTTTTCAAAATAATATCCTACTGGCACCTTCTCAATTTCACTATCTGGTAGAGCTTGTTCTTTTAATTTTATAATCTCAGGGTCTCTACTCTGCTCTGCTATCATCTCCTTCCTAGACAGAGACAAATCTTCATGGTCAGACTTACTCACAGAATCTTGTTTAAACAATGAAGGTAATAAAGTTTCTGACACATCCTCAAAATTCGAATCCTGAGTTGAACAGTCATGGATAACAACCTCATTCTGCACATCAATCTTTTTAGCCATAGCTCACGTTATCACACAGGAAGAATCTGTGTTAGAATCCATCTGTGGTTCCTCTAACTTTATTGTCAAATGCTCTTCAGGAAAAACTTGTCCACCTGCCAAGTCATTACCTAACAATAAATATCCTTCACAGGAAAGCTAGACCGTAATCCTACTTTAACAAGTCCTGTAACTAACCCTGACTTTAAATTCACTTTATGCAGATGTATAGGCATAAGGGCACTCCCAACACCTTGTATATAAGTTATCTCACCAGTATTAGTCTCTTCATTAAACTTTAACACATTATCTAACATCAGTGATTGAGAAGCTCAAGTATCCCTAAGGATATTTATTGGCATCGGAGTAGATCCTTCTTTCAAGGATACAAACCCTTCAGTTATAAAATGATCATATCCCCTTTTAACTTGGTCAGACTCTAATAAAATTTCATTTGTGTTTATCAAACCCTGTGGATTTACAGGTATTTCAGTATGTTGCACAAAAGCATCTGTGACTGTTTCCTTCTCTTTCTTTTTCAATCGGAAACAGTTAGCTATTACATAACCAGGTTTCTTACAATAATTACAAATGGGACAAAATTGTCTTTCTTTCACAGGTTTTCCTTCCTCTTTACCCTTCTCACTAACTTCTGATTTAATTTCTGGTTTACCTTGATTCACTATGTTATTTTTCCTTTTAAAAGTTCTACCCTGAGAAAATTTATTCTTATGAATTAAAGCATATTCATCAGCTAATATAGCAGAGTCTTGCAATGTAGCAGTGTCTCTCTCATTTAAGTATGTCCTTATCTCATCAGGAATGCTCATTTTAAACTCCTCTATTAAAATCAGCTCTTTCAATTTATTATTGTACCAATTTACATTTTTAGAAGAAACCCATCTTTCAAACCACACAGCTTTATCATAGGCAAATTCCACATACATTTTCTCCACAGATTTCTTCAAATTTCTGAATCTTTCTCTATAAGCTTCTGGTACCAACTCATATGCCTTCAATATCTGCTGCTTCAAAATATCATTATCAAGTGCTTGCTCAGCAGTTAAAGCTGTATAAGCCTGTTGTGCTATGCCTTTAATTACACTCTGCAACAACACTGACCATTTCTCTTCCGGCCACTCTGAAATCAGAGCAATAGTTTCAAAATGTTGAAAATAATTTTCTACTTCTGTTTCACTAAATGGAGGGAGCAATTTAATTTCCTGACTAATAACAAACGTTTTCCTAGAACCAGGAGACTGATTCTCAGATTTCCTCTTTTTATTTTCAGCTTCTAACCTGCAACGCTCCAAGTCTGCTTTACTTTGTTTCAACTTCATTTGTTCGATTTGTAACTGCATCTCTAGAGTACTTATTGGAAACGAATCTAAAACCGATTCATCAAAATCACCCGAATCTACATAGTGTGACGCGACTTTTCACTGCATTAGAGACTTTGATGTAGACCTTGAAATACCTTTAAGTTCCAACCTACTAGCAATCTCAAATACAACATTTCTATTCGCCTTCACTAATAAGTCTGCGTTTGGCGAAGCCAGAAAGTCATCAATATTCATTGTTGCCGAATACCACACGCAAGCCAATCAAACAAAAGAATCGAGTAATTCCCTTTTCCAAAACACCGATCAAAAATCGAACAAGCATTTAAACTCAAAAATAGATTTAAATCCCAGACGAGCCCCCATTTGCTACAAATCATATATTCACTGATGCTGATTTGTAACAAGAGTAAGACGCAGGCGCAGTGTCGACCTTAGGTGTCGCCATGGTTCTCCCTAGTGAGAAAGGGTATGATGTCGGGTTCGTGTAAGTCGGGGGCTGATTGTGGTAGGAAAGGGTCGGGACCGAGCGCTGTCGAACGACTGGAGGCTTCGCCCTCTCCAGTATCGTAGGTGCAGTTTTAGCTTTGCTCTCGACTCCGGGCTATGGGATCAATTAGTTGTGGCTCCCAAACCGGGGAAGGGATTTGGGATTTGTCTGTGTGTGTGGGGAGAGGTGGACGTGTAGGTGCGGGGTGAGTGATGGGAAAGGTGTGGGACTGTAGGCGATTGGGGGGAGGGTAGGGTGGTGATGTGAGAAAGTGGGATTTCTGTGACCTGGGTCAAATGAAGTAGGAGACAAGGGAGGATCGTGTCCATTGTACCGGACGCGCTTGTCCTTTCAGGAAGCATCAACTCTCGCTTTCTATTAACACTGACTGGTCTTGCTGTTAACGTTACGTTTGCTACAAAGCGCCAGAGTTGGAAACAGTTGTCACTGTCATGGGAAGTGGGTGTGGAGTGGTGGTCTGTGACTTCTGCGTCAAAGAAGAACACGGGTTTGTACAGAGGATTCGGATCTGTTGGCATATCTGCAGGTACAATGAGAAAGGGTAAAAGGAAGGAGCTGAGAAGGGGGGGGATTTAACCAGCGAAGCATGGTCAGGGGTAGAGGGATACAGGAGCTCTCTGCTAGATCATTTTAATTGTTTTTGTTTTACATAATCTCACTGATGGTGACTGAGGAAGAAGCTTTGTGAGGGAGGATACCCGGCGGTTAGCAGGTCAGACGCGATATCAGGAGAGTGACAGTGATGTGATTTCCTGTGTCACGGATATAGACACTAGTCTCATGTGAGCAGTTTGTGAAGGTGCAATTGTCAGTTGTTTAGCAGAACTCTTTTGGTGTTTGTATTGTCCAGGTGATCTAAGGCCGTGTGAAGAGCCATTGCGATCATATCTGCTATAGACCTATTGTGGTCAGACAGACATACTTTATTGATCCCGAGGGAAACTGGGTTTCGTTACAGTCGCACCAAACAAGAATAGTGTAGAAACATAGCAATATAAAACCATAAATAATTAAATAATAATAAGTAACTGATTCCAAGTGGAAATAAGTCCAGGATCAGCCTATTGGCTCAGGGTGTCTGACACTCCGAGGGAGGAGTTGTAAAGTTTGATGGCCACAGGCAGGAATGACTTCCTATGACGCTCAGTGTTGCATCTCGGTGGAATGAGTCTCTGGCTGAATGTACTCCTGTGCCTAACCAGTACATTATGGACTGGATGGGAGACATTGTCCAAGATGGCATGCAACTTGGACAGCATCCTCTTTTCAGACACCACCGTCAGAGAGTCCAGTTCCACCCCCACAAAATCACTGGCCTTACGAATGAGTTTGTTGATTCTGTTGGTGTCTGATACCCTCAGCCTGCTGCCCCAGCACACAACAGGAAACATGATAACACTGGCCACCACAGACTCGCAGAACATCTTCATCATCGTCCGGCAGATGTTAAAGGACCTCAGACTCCTCAGAAAATAGAGATGGCTCTGACCCTTCTTGTAGACAACCTCAGTGTTCTTTGACCAGTCCAGTTTATTGTCAATTCGTATCCCCAGGTATATGCAATCCTCCACCATGTCCACCCCTTGGATGGAAACAGGGGTCACCGTAGCCTTAGACCTCCTCAGGTCCACAACCAGCTCCTTAGTCTTTTTCACATTAAGCTGCAGATGATTCTGCTCACACCATGTGTCAAGGTTTCCCACCGTAGCTCTGTACTCAGCCTCATCTCTCTTGCTGATGCAACCAACCATGGCAGAGTCATCAAAAAACTTCTGAAGACGGCAAGACTCTATGCAGTAGTTGAAGTCCGAGGTGTAGATGGTGAAGAAAAAGGGGGACAGGACAGTCCCCTGTGGAGCCCCAGTGCTGCTGACCACTCTGTCTGACACACAGTGTTGCAAGCGCACGGACTGTGACCTGCCAGTCAGGTAATCAATAATCCATGACACCAGGGAAGCATCCACCTGCATCACTGTCAGCTTGTCACCCAGCAGAGCACGGTGTTTGGCGTTGAACTCACCGGAGAAGTCAAAAAACATTACCCTCACAGTGCTCGCCGGCTTGTCTAGGTGGGCGTAGACACAGTTCAGCAGGTAGACGATGGCATCCTCAACTCATAGTCGGGGCTAGTAGGCGAACTGGAGGGGGGTCTATGTGTGGCCTAACCATAGGCCGGAGCTGCTATAGAACAAGTCGCTCCAGGGTCTTCATGATGTGGGAGGTCAATGCCACCTGTCTGTAGTCATTGGAGCCACTAGGGCGCGGCATCTTTGGTACAGGGACGAGGCAGGACGTCTTCCGCAGCACAGGAACCCTCTGGAGACTCAGGCTCAGGTTGAAGGTGATGGGCAAATTGCAGTGGGTCCAGGTCCTTGCTGAGGCAGGAGTTCATTCTCACCATGAACAACCCCTCAACATTTCATCACCAGAGATGTGAGAGCCACTGGACGATAGTCATTGGTAGTGATGCTTCCCCCTCCCCCCACTTCAGTGGCATACATCAACCATCTGGATCAACCTCAGTCCACAATGTGTCCCGACACCTCAGTGTTATACATCAGCAATCTTTTTTCGAATCCTTGTTTTCATTGTGAAGTGTCCTATTGCACCTTCGGCCATGCTGAGTTATTTCCAGAATCAGTTTTTGTTAGCTGGAATGCCAGAGGGTCATCAGGTACCAGTTCGGTTGTGCATTGGTGTGGGTGTGCTAGTTTTTGAGCTGTGACTGGCTGACACACTACTGCATTTTACTGGCATTAAAGAGTACTGGAAGAGGTGGTGCTTGGGCTAAAATCCTGTGATCGGCATTCCAGGCATATGGAACTGTTGGAGTTTTGAGCCACCCGTATTCCTGGAAATGTGTTCAGTACAGTTGTTGCTAACAAGGTTTACGAGAATAATCTCATGAATAATCGGCTTTATGTATGAGGATCATTTGTTGGTTCTGGACCTGTGCTCAATGGAGTTCAGAGGGACGGTGGGGGTGGTGGAAGGATGTATGGTTAATTAAACCTACGGAATGCTGAAAAGCCTGGATACAGTGGACATGGAGAGGATGTTTCCATTAGTCGGAGAGTCTGTGATCTGACAGCACAGTCTCAGAATAAAGATGCTTCCCTTTAAAATTGAGATGAGAAAAAATATTTTGTCCAAAAGGTGTCTGATCTGTGGAATTTGTTGCGCCGAGGTTGGTTGATGCTGCTATTTCTGTATATTTATGACAGAGATTAATATATTCATGATTGCGAAGTAGCTTCAGGGTTACAGGAAGAAGGCAGGAATATGGTGTTGGAATAAAAATCAGCCATGGTTGAGTGGTGGGGCAGACACGATGGATCGAATCACCTAATTCTGTTCCTGTGTCTTATGTCTTACTATGACTGAATGATGGCTGCTTCTTATTCCATATCGTTTTGTGCCGTGTGAGGGACAATAAAAGATTGTTCACTGCGATCATTGCATGTATTTGCCAACAATGTTTAAATTTCAGTGAGTTTTGTTTTAGAAACATGAAGCAGAAATGCTTGGTTCTCCTTTTTACTGTTAACTTGCTTCAATATCTTTCATGTTAAATTTAGACCTGCGGTGAGAGATTTATTGGAAGAAAAACACCAACTGGAAGTAAACCACGACTTTGGTTAGGTCACACTTGGAGTACTCTGTTCAATTCTGGTCGCCTTACTATAGGAAGGATTTTGAAACATTGGAAAGGGTACAGAGGAGATTTACCAGGAGACTGCCTGGTTTAGAGAGTATGCATTATGATCAAAGATTAAGAGAGCTAGGACTTGACACTCTGGAGAGAAGGAGGATGAGAGTAGACATGATAGAGATATACAAGATTTTAAGAGGAATAGATAGAGTGGACACCCAGTACATCTTCCCCAGAGCATTAATGCTCAATACAAGAGGATATGGTTTTAAGGTAAGGTGCGGAAAGTTCAGGGAGATATTAGAGGTAGGTTTTTATCTCAGAGAGTGGTGTTAAGTGGAATGCATTGTCTGAGTCAGTAGTGGAGGCAGATACACTGGTGAAATTTAAGGGACTACTGGACAGGTATATGGAGGAATTTAAGGTGGAGGGTTATATGGGAGGCAGGGTTTAAGGGTCGGCACAACGTTGTGGGACGAATGGCCTGTACTGTGCTCTATTGTTCTATAAAATATAATTATCAAGCAAGTAAAACTACGTTGTGTGCTTAGAAGCCATAGGGTTTAGTGAGAAAAATTTACTTTTGTTTTAGCGAGTAATCCACGGACCACCACAGATGTAGCCTTACTAATAAGACTGAGTCAGAGCAGACAGCAGGACAGACTCTCCCATCGATTCCGCAATACCCCCTCAAGCCCGAGACAACGTTTTATGAGGATGGAAGCTCTTCTGTGGATCCAGCAGGAAAACGATATTCTGTCTATGTGTTATTGACGGTCAGTGAAATAGTTGAGCAGGCCTCTTTTGAAGTAGCTGTCTTATCCCAGAAGGCTGAGCAGTTTGCTCTGACCCGTGCCTGCATCCCAGCAACAGACAAAAGTGCGAACATTTACAGAGACTCCCGTTATGCATTTGGAATTGTACATGACTACGGAGCTCTCTGCGAACATGGGGATTTCTGACTTCCTCTGGCTGCCCCATTAGGAATGGCACCTTCGTAAACAACTTACTCACCGCTCTACAGCTACCTCGAGCTTTGGCTATTATTAAATGTGCGGACCACACCCACATGTCCGACCGGGTCACTAAAGGCAATGCTTTAGCAGATTAGACAGCGAAAATTGCGGCACAATCCTCGGTAGTTGTAGTCCCCTCGGGCTCCCGGCAGGCAACCTTCCGTGGGTTAAGCAGAATGGGTTTGCCAGACAAGCGGGAGGTACGTACCTTTCAGGGGGACGCCTCTGAGGAGGAGCGCCAACTGTGGTCCTAGGTTGGGCGCCAGACCTAGGTTTTTGTATCACCCCAGCGGGACAGGTTTATGTTCCTACACAGTTTTTACCAATATTGGTCGATTACTTACATAATTGTACACACCTTGGTACCCTGCATACTGGGTACAACTCTCTTAACAGGTGGACCTTTTTCGTGTCTACAAGTTGATTTTATTGAATTGCTTAAAGTACATTGCTATAGATACTGCTTAGTTATTATAGTTGCATTTAGTAGACGGATTGAAGCTATTCCAACTAACAATAATACCGTTATGACTGTTGTGAAGGTATTATTACGAGAAATAATTCCCAGGTACAGCCTACCAGAGATGCTGAGCTCTGACAATGGCCGACACTTTGTGGCGAAAGTAAACGAAGGGGTATGTAACAAGCTAGCTATTAAGCAACAATCCCACTGTGTACACCACCCATGGACCGCTGGCACAGTGGAGAGAGCCAATGGCACTCTGATGAGTAAATTGTCCAAACTAACATCACAGACTGGACTCACTTGGTTGACTGTCCTACCGCTACCGGATTCCACACGAGGGTTACCCCACAGGGGAAAACAGGGTTATCACCAGCTGAAATAATTTATGGATGGCCCATGAGGACATTCTGGGGACCAAGAGCTTGTGTACCATTTCTCCCAGAAAGTCTACCAGCAAAATTGGATATGCATACCCCAGAGGAAGAGATGGGGAAATATATCTGCCAACTAACCAAAATTCTCCAAGCATTACATTTGCAGTTAGGACAGGCTTACAAGGAAGAGAACAACCCCGCAGAGAGGAGTGACTACCTCTCTTCCCACCATAGAACCTGGGAATTTTGTCCTGATCAAGAACTGGGATCGAGGGAAACTTGGACCTCGGTGGAGAGGACCATATCAGGTGTTACTGACCACTCCCACGGCTGTGAAACTGATGGGGCAATCTGGGTGGATATATTGAACAGACTGCAAACATGTTACTGAGATTTATTGGAAGAAAAACCTACAACTGGATGCAACCCACGACTAAAGATGAGAGAACAGCAACAAGTGAACCAGCTTGAGGATTGAGAGCATCACCTCAATTTTAGGAATAATGGTGCATAGTTCCCTAAAGTTGGAATCTCATGTGGATAACGTGGTGAAGAAAGATTTTGGTATACTGGCCTTTATAAATCAGAGCGTTGAGTAATGAGTTGGGATGTAATGTTCAAATTGTACAAGGCATTGGTAAGGCCGAATTTGGAGTATTGTGTACAGTTCTGGTCACCGAATTATAGGAAAGGTGTCAACAAAATAGAGAGAGTACAGAGGAGATTTACTAGAATGTTACCTGGGTTTCAGCACCTAAGTTACAGAGAGAGGTTGAGCAAGTTAGGTCTTTATTCTTTGGAGAGTAGAAGGTTGAGGGGGGACTTGATAGAGGTATTTAAAATTATGAGGGGGATAGATAGAGTTGACGTGGATAGGCTTTTTCCATTGAGAGTAGGGGAGATTCAAACAAGAGGACATGGGTTGAGAGTTAAGGGGCGAAAGTTTAGGGGTAACACGAGGGGGAACTTCTTTACTCGAAGAGTGGTAGCTGTGTGGAACGCGCTTCAAGTAGAAGTGGTAGAGGCAGGTTCGATTTAGTCATTTTTAAAAATTGACAGGTATACGGACAGGAAAGGAATGGAAGGTTATGGGCTGAGTGCAGGTAGGTGGGACTAGGTGAAACTAAGCATTCGGCACGGACTAGAAGGGCTAAGATGGCCTGTTTCCGTGCTGTAATTGTTATATGGCTCTATGGTTATAGAAGGATTCCCTCGGACTAAAAGAAAAGGTATAGTTTGATAGTGGTGTTCGTGTCTATGTCTTTGAGAGGGCTCACCCCAGCATCTGGAGCCTCCATGTTAACACCTTTTTGTCTCTCTGTCATACCTATGCCAAACAGGTAGAACTAGGGGCCTGCTGGGTTTGTGCCGAAATTCTGCAGCATGGTAAAACCATGATTCCAATGTCAGTAATCCCGCTCAACCAGAGTGAGGAAATCTCAGCCCGGGCTTTCTTAAATAACACCCGGGGAAGTGAGGTGAGGAAATGTAGTCCAGTCAGAGGTGACTGTGGCTGTCAGTGTTTTGAGGGATAGTATCTCAGGCCCCCACCAAAAGGAACTTTCTATACTGGGAAAAATGCATCCTGGCCATATTTACAGGTGCCCAGCAGCACAGAGGAATAACTGAGACTGAGCACTTTTGGATGATCGCTTTACTCTCCTATGGAGTAGCCAGGATTTCACGAGATAATCAATTTCACTACAGCACTTGAGGAGCTGGCCACAATACTGCAAGTGCCCTTACGGAAACACAGGCCCAAGTAACAGAAATATCCACTGAAATGATTGTAATCAGGCAAACAGTCCTACGGAAGCGTATGGCTTTAGATTTTATCCTAGCTGAGAAAGGGGGAACCTGTGCTATTATTGACGCCGAATGCTGCACCTATATCCTTGATGTGTCTACTAGCATTACATCCCTCTCTGAGGACACTGCCAAAGAGATTGACAGCATCAAGAAAGTAGGGCTTGATTTACACGGGTTCACTGAATGCTCGGAATTGTGGTCTTCGAAGACCTGTTTGGTAATATGTGGTGCATGATATTGCATTATGGCCTAAAAGTCGTACATATCATTGTTATAATTACTGTTGTACACTGTTTTTACCCACTGATGAGCCAATGTTGTAATCAGGCGCTTTCTCTGTGAAAAAAAACTCAATTGTTGATCATGTAATGATCAAAAGGAAGGAATGATAAAGTGTGTAAAAGGGTTAACACTTCGTTAACCAATAGCAGCCTGTTTTTCTGAAAGAAACTGCTGATGATCAACAGATGTACTAAGCCATGCTGAGCCATATTTCTTCTTGAGGGTAGCTAGCTAGTGCTTCAGGATGCTTATATCATTGTGCACTCGTGCATAGAGATAGGACAGCATCAGTCTGTTTTGTGTGTGTAAGCCATTATGACTATTTTGTAACTTGTCGTTAGAAGCTCTCATGCAGTAAATAACTCTGGCTCCTGCGTGTCTTGAGTGGGGGTTATCTGGACGGATATATCTGTGGTGTAAGGGGAATTGTTAGTCAGTTAGTGGTCATAGACTGCTCCTGTTTGAGTGACTAACTGAGTAAGCCCTGGACGCTCGGAATAAAGAGTTTGTACTTATATGGTCGCTGAGTGACTTTATCTGAATTCGACTTCCACAGAATGGGAGTGGTTTTAAAGGTTTGGGCTGCTGGAAGCACATTACCAGACCTGGAGTGATTGCAACTGGGTCTGACAGAAGCACAACTGATTCTTCTGGGCACATTCAGTCTCACTCCAACTATTTCCTACCTTCGTTTGTACAGGTATATAATGTCCAAAGGACCAGAGTTTGAGTAAATGAGACTCACCAAACTTTCTCCTGACTGAGTCACTGGAATCTCTGAGTCAGATGGGACCTCACCAGTTGATACTCTCAATCCTCAACCTGGATCACTTGTTGCTGTCCCCTCGTCTTCAGTCGTGGTTCGCTTCCAGTTGTGGGTTTTTCTTCCAATAAATCTCTTACCACAGGTCTAACTTTAACCAGAGAGATAATGAAGCACATTAACAATAAAGACGAAAACAAGACATTTCTTCTTCATGTTTCTAAGAACAAAACTAACTGAAATTCAGAAGTTGAAGTCAGATATAATGATCTCAGTGAACAACCTATCATTGTCCCTCACACGTCACAAAACGATATGGGATAAGGAAGGAGCCATCATTCAGTCATGGTAAGACATAAGACACAGGAACAGAATTAGGCGATTCGATCCATCTGTTCTGCCCCGCCTCTCAACCATGGCTGATTTTTATTCCAAAACCATATTCCTACCTTCCTCCTGTAAACCTGAAGCTACTTCGCAATCATGATTATATTCATCTCTGTCTTAAATATACCCAAATGGCAGCTCGGCCAAACACTGCGGCAACAAATTCCACAGATCAGACATCTTTTGGCCAAAACATTTTTTCTCATTTCAGTTCTAAAGGGAAAAATCTTTATTCTGAGACTGTGTTGTCAGATCACAGACTCTCCGACTAATTGAAACATCCTCTCCATGTCCACTGTATCCAGGCTTTTCAGCATTCCGTAGGTTTACTTAACCATACTTCTATCCACCACCCCCGCCGTCCCTCTGAACTCCATAGAGCACAGGTCCAGAACCATCAAATGCTCCTCATTCATAAAGCCGATCATTCCTAAGATTATTCTTGTAAACCTCGTTATCAACAACTGTACTGAACATATTTCCAGGAATAACAGACAAATTGGTACCAGGATAATTTACAGGGGAAAGTTGAGCTTTGTTTACTGTTCTGCTAGCACAGAACGAGCCATTTCCATTTCCAAGTTAAAGCAGGTCCATTTCGGGAAATATAAGCCAGTCCAGGGTGAATGTAACAAAAAGAAACTGGAATTACCAGAAATGCTCAGCAGGTAAGGAACAGCTGTGGGGAGAGGAACAAACTTTACAATTCAGGTTAATAACGTTTCATCAGAATGACTTCAAACATTTTCAGTTTTTAGTTCAGATCTCCAGCAACTTGAGATTCTGCCTGATTTCCAGAGTGACAGACAGGTTACAGTGGTGGGGGCTGCATTTCCAAACACAGTTTGAACACCAACCTCACGGGACTATTTCTATTGTTGTGAACATGGAACAACCCATTTACTCATAGCCTTTTCCTGTGAGGATGGGATGGGAACTCATCCTCTCCTCAGATTAGCAGTCATTGCTTCCAAAGGAACTCCAGAAATATACATCTGATCCCAAACCAGAAATACTCGCTCAACATCTCGTAAGCACAAACATCTCGATCCCCGGGTCCATTTTACCTGGATCAAAAACTGTGCTATCCCAGGATCCAACCACACAGAGACACACAGCTGAATCTGCCACTCACCGACCCTGAGAGTCTTACACATCGTCCCCACATCTCACGCTGGGTAGTTCAATCCGGGATTTCCCCACAACCATTGCCCAGCTGCTTAAAATTTCTGCTTTATTTCACAAGGAGGAGCATCCAGCCCCATCTGTGGAAACATTAACCAAAGTCAAAGCCAAAACACCAACAGTTCCATATGCCTGTAATGTAGTTTACGGGATTATAGCCCAAGCACCAACTCTCCCAGTACTCTTTGCTGTCAGTAAAATGCTGCAGTGTGCCAGCCAGTCACTGTTCAAAAACTGCCACTCCCACACCAATGTGAACTTAAATTTGCCGGACCAAATAATCACACCACTCAAGACTTTTTCACCATTTTATTTGTTTGAGCTCAGCCGGTGAGAAACTCGGAGGCTAAGCATCGAAGAGAGAATCTCTCTCTCTCTCTCTCTCTCTCTCTCTCTCTCTCTCTCTCTCTCTCTCTCTCTCTCTCTCTCTCTCTCTCTCTCTCTCTCTCTCGTCTCTAACAAGCTTCTGAATACCACTCAGAAACAAAACAATTCATAGAACTGGTGAAACGAAGAACACTTAGTAACTGATAGAGATTCCCGACAAGTTTTTCCACTGAGGCTAGGGGAGAAAGAAAACAGAGGACATGGGTTAAGGGTGAAGGGGAAAAAGTTTAAAGGGTACATTGGGGGTGGGGTCTTCTTCACACAGAGAGTGGTGGGAGTGTGGAATGAGCTGCCAGATGAAGTTGTAAATGTGGGCTCACGTTTAACATTTAAGAAAAGCTTGGACAGGTACATGGAGGAGAGGTGTATGGAGGGATATGGTCCAGTTGCAGGTCAGTGGGACTAGGCAGAAAAATGGTTCAGCACAGCCAGGAAGGGCCAAAAGGCCTGTTTCTGTGTTGTAATGTTCTATGGTTCTATGGTCAGTTACAGCAAAACTTAATTACTTAGATAAGAGAGTACACTAAATGACGGATTTTAATTACAGACAACTTTTTGCCTAATCAGTAATACTTGAATAGACAAAGGTGGAAACATGGATAAGTGATGTTACATCGTAGGCATGACGTATGCAACGTATGTGAATACAGCCCACGGGTCGTTCTCAAAGGACAGCTGTGAGTTATTAATTTGACAGACTGAAGGCAGTTATTCTTCCATTCAAGGACAGTTTCTGCAAGTTTTCACACAACAGACTGGCACTTAATTTTAAACCGCTATTTACCAGAATCAGAGGATCACTTCTTATGTTCCCCAGTCCCTTAAAATTTCATCACCAATGCACAACAGAACTGGGTACCTGATGACCCTCTGGCATTCCAGCTAACCAAAACCTATTCTGGATATAACTCAGCAAGTTCGAAAGTGCAAAAGAACTCTTCACAATGAAGACAAAGTTTAGAAGAAAGATTGCTGATGTATAACATTGAGGTGGTGGGATACAGGGTGGAACGAGGTTGACCGAGATGGTTGATGTATATCACTGAAGCGGGTGGTGGGGGGTCGCGGCAGGAGACTGGACAGAGGTTGAACAAGATGGGCAGGGATGAGCAGATAGAACCAGGTGGGAGAAGGGATCAAAGACAATCACTGATGGTCCTCCAGCAATACACAGATACTGAATGAATTGTACACACTACTGTATAAAATATTCTAAAATGACAAAGTTAGAAAAAAACAATAAGAACTTTGCCATATATACTTTGACCCTCACCACATTTTTTATCAACACACCATAGAAAGTTTCCCATCCGGACACTTCAGACTTTGCATGGTAACTACTCTGCTCGTGACTCCGAGGAATGGCAGACACCTTTGGATACAGATCAGCACATCACAGAAAGCATTCTCCCCCTAGACTTCCCAGTCCCTCCGTAAAGCAGGCAGTGAAATCAAAGATCCCCACAACCTGGGACGTTCTCCTTTCTTACCAACCCCAATCCGGAAGAAGACAACAGCCATAAAGCTCAAGGACAAATGCGAGGAGCACTCCAGCTACCCAGCACTCTGTGGAAATAAACAAACTTGCTCCTCACATCTCCTTTCACCTTAAATGTATTAGACATTTCAACCCCCAGGGTAAACATACAGTCTGTCCACTCTATCTATTCCTCTCATAATCTTATAAACGTCCATCCAGTCTCATCCCAGCCTGCGCCACTCTGGGGAAAGCAACACAAGTTTGTCCAACCTCTCGTTATACCTCATGCCCTCTAATCTAGGTAATATCCTGGTAAACATCTTCTGCACCCTCTCCAAAGCTCCGACATCCTTCTGAGGATGAGGGGGACCAGAACTGTATGAAACACTCCAGATGTGGCCTAACTAGTTTTACAAAACTACAACACAACTTTCCGACTTTTGAACCACGCCTTTTGCCTTCTCAACCACCCGATCAATCAGTGCAGCCTCTTTCAGGGAGCGATGAACTTGATGTCTAAGATCCCTCTGATAATCGACATTGTTCAGGGTTTTGCATTTAACAGTGTACCTTCTCATACGTTCAGGGGTGCAGTGCTGCCGGTGCTCATCAGAGCGCCAATCCAGCACCTCTGTAAAAAAGGTCAAAATAAACAAACGGGGATTTTAACAGCAGCCGCATATTAAATAGAGGGAATTAGGATATTTGATCTTTTTTTGGTGAAATCCTGGAGCTGTGACTGCTTTTCAATTTAGGTGTTTGTGAAATTCCTCCTCGCTCGACACGTTGACCTTGGAAGCTGGAAAATACCTGTACACAAGTGTGAGTATTTTTCTGTTCTTTCCAATGGGTACCACTGGATTCCAGGAAGGAGCCATATTAAGCAAGGAATGAACATCGAAACCTAAGTTTAAACGTTGAAAATAATGAAAGAAAAATTCACTGCTTGCTTATCTTCGGCCTGATTTTAATGAAATATTCCAGGTAACCATCCAAAATCCTCTTCTACACCTGGATAAATATAATTGTTTTAACAAGTCAAATGCAAAAAAAAAAAAATCTCAAGGCTATAAGCTAATTTTACGTCATTTCAACTATCATTAATAGTTGAATCCCTTGGCCGCGCTCCACCAACTGTAGTTGATTGGAAAGAGGCTCTTTTTCTCTTTGAGTTGATAGGAAAAAGAGTAAGTTAGTGAGGCAATGAACGAGACAAAACGCATTCCCAAGCCTCCCAAATGGTTGCTCTCCTCCCTGCGAACATGTGTCAATTCCAAAATACGATTTTTTTTTATTCGTATAGTTAAAGGTTCTTTAACTTTTTATATATTTAAAGACTAAACAGAATCTCTATTGGTCTAACCATGCAACACCCAACATAGGAGGATATTGTGAGTATCGACACTCACAGGTACATTTCCTGTCCAACCATTTCTGCGACAGAAACGATACGAGGCAGAGTTGCCAACCTTTCACTTTCGATACTAATATTCAGCAATATTCATGGCTTCAGCAATAGTTCATTAGACATTCTTTTTTTCATACTTGATAACTTGGTTCTAATTTAGGTGGTCAAAAGTGTAAAAAAACATAATTGCTTTATGTCTGTTATTTTTATACCTGCTTAGGAACACCGCTAAGAGATTCATCCTCATAAAACGTTGCTTCAGGCTTGAGGGAGAATTGTGGTATGGATTGGAGAGTCTGTCCTTCTTTCACGGTGATTCATACAGGGGGGAAATTTGTGTGGCCAACATCATGGCCTGATATTGACCAGACATCGGGTACATCGTCTTGGGCTCAGTCGATATTAAACGAATATATTACCAGATGTCCCGTCTTTACCTCAGACTCCTCCCAGTATCGGAATTGGCCCGCGGCCAGGACTTGCAAGTCTCCCTCGGTACCAGAGGTTTGCTTCGTCAGAGTGTCGGCAAGGAACCCTAGGCCTGAACCCAGGGCAAACCCTAACAGGGAACCACCAGTCCTGTCAGTCGCCAAAGGAAATCCAGAACTTCGGCCAGTAATGCAATGCCCTCTCTTTCTTTAAGCTCTCCAATCACCGTGACTGGGAACTTCTGTTCCTCGAGGGGTGCACAATATTGGCTTTCTTCAGTTGAGTACCCCGGAGGGTCATAGCACAGAGTCACATAAGGTCGGCCGCTGGCAGAAGGGGTTCAAACACAGTGGAGTCCAGATTAAGTGCCCATTACTGGGGGAGCGGTCGGTTGTTCACTAGTCTCAGGGTGATATACTTGTCTGTGCATAGAATCACGGCTTCCAACGGACAAAGTAAGTGTCTCCCTGTTAGATTACACCCCCGACTGTGGTGACTGTAAATGAAACCTCACACTGATTCCCCTGGAATTCCACCTGCGGTGGCTGGGTACGTGAATACGTACGTTCCGAGCCTTCGAACCCAGAGAGTGTGATGGTTGTGTCTGATAGCTAAAATCCCTTTTCTGATACTATTTGTTGATGAAGACTGCATGTGATTGCCCCCATATCAATTATAAACTGAATTGGAAGTCCCGAAAATTACAATATTACATTGGGCTCTTCCTCGGGGGTGGGACTCACGGTAGGGAACATCCTTGCTTTTCAATTTCCAAACGGGTTGTTGTCCCCACCTGTCACTTGGTAGGTTTATGTTCCCATGTTTGATGCTCAGATATAGCCCACTCGCATCCTTCGTACAGCTGAACATATTCACCATTAATATTAGTTCCATCAGGGGATGATTGGGATTCGATATCCGGGTCCCAATAATATGTCAAAGCTCGTCGCATTTTATTTCGGTCAATATCAGGCCAATCTATATTATTTGTTTAAATCATGTTTGCTTACTTAGTTGGTAAATATTGGAGCAGTAAGGCATTAAACTGGGGGGACGGATTCCCATCATTAAAGGCTTGGTCTCCTGCGAAAGTGCTGTAGCAGGCCACAAATAACTTCCAATAGTCGAGTCTCGATTCCAGGCTTATGTTTGCCTTCAAGTACTTTAATAGACAATAGACAATTGGTGCAGAAGTAGGCTATTCGGCCCTTCGAGCCAGCACCTGTATTCAATGTGATCACGGCTGATCATCCACAATCAAATCGCCGCTCCTGCCTTCTCCCCATATCCCTTGACTCCACTATCTTTAAGAGCTCTCTCTAACTCCTTCTTGAAAGTATCCATAGAATTGGCCTCCACTGCCTTTTGAGGCAGAGCATTCCATAGATCCGCAACTCTCTGAGTGAAAAAGTTTTCCCTGAACTCCGTTCTAAATGGCCTACCCCTTATTCTTAAACTGTGGCCTTTGGTTCTGGACTCGCCCAACAGCAGGAACATGTTTCCTGCCTCTAGCGTGTCCAATCCCTTAATAATCTTATACGTTTCAATCAGATCCCTTCTCATCCTTCTAAATTCCAGTGTATACAAGTCCAGTCACTCCAATCTTTCAACATATGACAGTCTCGCCATCCCGTGAATTAACCTCGTGAACGTACGCTGCACTCCCTCAATAGCAGGAATGTCCTTCCTCAAATTTGGAGACCAAAACTGAACACAATACTCCAGGTGTGGTCTCACCAGGACCCTGTACAACTGCAGAAGGACCTCTTTGCTCCTATTCTCAACTCCCCTTGTTATGAAGGCCAAAATGCCATTAGCTTTCTTCACTGCTTGCTGTACCTGCATGCTTACTTTCAGTGACTGATGGACAAGAACACCTAGATCTCGTTGTACTTCCCCTTTTCCTAACTTGACACCGTTCAAATAGTAATCTGCCTTCCTGTTCTTGCCATCAAAGTGGATAACCTCAAATTTATCCGCATTAAACTGCATCTGCCATGCATCTGCCCACACACCCAACCTGTCCAAATCTCCCTGCATTCTCCAAGCATCCTCCTCATATTTCACACTGCCACCTAGCTTTGTGTCATCTGCAAATGTGCTAATGTTACTTTTAATCCCTTCATCTAAATCATTAATATATATTGTAAATAGTTGCGATCCCAGCACTGAGCCTTGTGTTACCCCACTAGTCACTGCCTGCCATTCTGAAAAGGACCCGTTAATCCCTACTATTTGTTTCCTGTCTGCCAAACAATTTTCTATCCATGTTAGTACGCTACCCCCAAGACCATGTGCTTTAATTTTGCCCACTAATCTCCTATGTGCGACCATATCAAAGGCTTTCTGACCCCTTTCACCCGTTTCTGCCTTCAAGGGCCCAACTTTGGTCTTAATTAATTTTTTCCTCTTCACATACCTAAAGAAGCTTTTACTACCCTCCTTTGTATTCTTGGCTAGCTTACCTTCGTACCTCATCTTTTCTCCCAGTATTGCCTTTTCAGTTATCTTCTGTTGCTCTTTAAAAGTTTCCCAATCCTCTGGCTTCCCGCTCATTTTTGCTATATTATACTTCTTCTCTTTTAATTTTATACTGTCCTTGACTTCCCTTGTCAGCCACGGTCGCCTCCTACTCCCTTTAGAATCTTTCTTTCTCTTTGGAATGATCTGATCCTGCACCTTCAGTATTATTCCCAGAAACACCTGCCATTGTTGTTCTACTCTTAACCCTGCTAGGGTATCTTTCCAGTTAACTTTTGTTAGTTCCTCCCTTATGGCTCCATTTTCAGCTGTAATACTGACACTTCCAGTTCTCCCTTCTCCCTCTCAAATTGTAGATTAAAAGTTATCATATTATGGTCACTACCTCCTAATGGCTCCTTTACCTCGAGTTCCCTTATCAAATCCGGTTCCTTACACAACACAAGATTCAGAATTTCTTTCTCCCTGGTAGGCACCAGTACAAGCTGTTCTAAGAATCCATCTCGGAGGTACTCCAGAAACTCCCTTTCTTGGGGTCCAGTACCAACCTCCCAGTCTACCTGCATTTTGAAATCCCCCATTACAACCGTAGCATTACTTTGTGACATGCTAATTTTAGCTCTTGATTCAGTAACATTCGTGATTGTCACAGGTCGCTGGAGAGCCCTTTCCAAAGCTTGAATAATCTGATATGTCTGTTCGTTCTCATTATGGTTTCATGCCTGTAACTCCTGACAGGTTTGGTATCTCAATTCTGTCTTCCATTTTCACCCTCATCAGCTGAGAGAATCGTGCAGCAGAGAACGAATAAATCTTGTGGGCTCGCATTAAACATTTGTATAGTACTGTGGACATACTGAGCAAACTGTGCTGGGTTATCTTTTCTATCTGGGGCCTGATTCTTGATCATTCTCACTTCCAGAGCGCATACACAGGAATCACTGAAGGCTGTCCCTCCTCCTACTCGTGGATTAGACAGCATTCGGGTAGGCAATTGTCTATGTGGAGCTGTTAACTCTGGGGTTTTATTGGATTCTTCCCTCCCTGTCTCAGAATAATCCTCAGTAATCCCTTTCTGGATGTCAGAGTATAGGGACCTCCCCTTCCCTTTGCAGCTGTTTTACCCGAGCTGCCACCGTATCTGGGTACTGGGAGGATTGGGGTTCTGGAGCACTGGGTGCATTCGGCCCCTGGTAAGGTGAGGGGGGTGGGGTTTACGGTGGGTGCCCACTCCTCATCACGGGCACTATCCTCAAACAGGGTCAGTATGCCAGACATGGGTTTGGGATCCCTTGTTCCCTTATCAGTTGGAACTTTAGATTGATGTTCCTGCCTTTCTTTCCTATCTAGACCTGCCTTGGTTTGCTTACGTTGTTTTTCCTCTGAATTCTTGTGGGGTCATTGACGTCAGCCCAACCCCTTCCTCCAGTTTGGATTTTACTTGCGGAGGCATAGCATCCAAAATGCTATGTCGGAACAGTGAGGTGATAAATAAACTAATTTCCACCGCTTGCTGAGTGTCCAGTCTCCACCTCTTCAACTGGTATTCTACATAGGCTGCTGGGTTTTCAGTGTCTCCCAGTGGATCCCCCTTTAAGGCTTTGCGGTCCACTTTGGGTGGATAAAGCTTCCTGAGGGCTTACTCACTCTGTGCCTCACTCTGTCGAACCCGGCTCCGTCAGTTCTCGGGTCGTAAGAGTTTATTATGCCAGCCATTTCCATTAGTTCCTTTAAATCTTCCATAGCCAATAATCGTCCCGCCGTTTCTTCTTCAAAGGCTCTAATCCATTTCCCTGCTCCTTCATGTAGACTGGACAGTGTTTTTCAGCCCTTCTAGGTCCTGGGATCCCCAATGGATATACTGCACTTGTCCTGATCCTTTTACTAACAACGGCATCATTCCTCCTCCTTCTTCCCACCTGCCCTGGCTCTCCTCCTCGCCTGACTCCCCATCCGTCTCTGGGTATGTTTTTACTGCCTCCCACACAAATTTCTCCGGGATCCTCTTCTTCCCTCGGTCTCCCTGTGGAGTCCTTCCTTTCTGTCCTGATTCAATACTTGGTCGGCCCCTGGAGTACTTTTCACAACAGGAAAATGCCATTCGCCAATCTAGTTCATGCCAAAACAGTAATCTGCCGAGTTCCAACAACTTCCACATGGGTCATAGCCCTCGATATCGCTCTCATCCATGGACCTAAGCAATCTTCTCTTAACGGTTGAAATCTTCCCTGCCACTTGCTCTGGCAGTTCGTTGCACACTCTCCCCGCCTCTGAATGGAGAAGTTCCCCCTTATTTTTCTCTTAATGTAATGAGTAATGATCTATGAATAATCACTGGGCTTTGGAACTCTTCTGGAGGACTAGAAATTTGCAAATGTCTCTGCACGCTTTAAGAAGAGAGGAATGCAGTTAGTATGATCTCAGTTATCTGGAAGATGTTGGAGTGTATTAAGGGTGAATTTTCTGGGTACTGTAATTAGGGACGCATGATGAAGTAGGCCAAAGTCAGCAGGATTGCTTTAGAGGAAATCGTGTCTGACAAGTCTCTCGGAATACTTTGAGGAAATAACAGGCAACATAGATAATGTAGAGGCAGTGGATGTTGTTTGCTTGGATTTTCAGATGATCTTTAACAAGGCACCAATGCAAGGCTTATTGAGATAGTAAGAAAGCATGGGATCTAAGAGGACATTGCTTTGTTGATCCAAAACTGGTTTGCCCACAGAAGGCAAAGAGTGGCTGTAGATGGGTCATATTCTGCATGGAGGTCGGTGACTAGTGGTGTGCCTCAGGGATCTACTCTGGAACCCTTACTCTTCGTGATTTTATAAATGACCTGGATGAGGAATTGGAGGGAATGGGTTAGTATGTTTGCTAATGCCACAAAGGCTTGAGGTGTTGTGGATACTGTGGAGGGCTGTCGGAGGTTACAGCGGGACTTTGATAGGTTACAAAATTGGGCTGAGAAGCGGCAAATGGAGTTCAACCCAGATAAGTGTGAGGTGGTTCATTCCAGTAGGTCAAATATGATGGCAGAATATAACATTAATGGTAAGACTCTTGGCAGTGTGGAAGATCAAAGGGATCTTGGGGTCCGAGTCAATAGGACACTTAAAGCTGCTATGCAGGTTGACTCTGGTTAAGAAGGCATACGGTGCATTGGCTTTCATCAACCATGGGACTCAGTATAAGAGCTGAAAGGTAATGTTGCAGCTATATATGACCCTGGTCAGTACCCACTTGGAGTAATTTACTAAATTCTGGTCGCCTCACTACAGGAAGGATTTGAAAACCATAGAAAGGGTGCAGAGCGGTATACAAGGATTTTGCCTGGATTGGGGAGCACGCCTTATGAGACTAGGTTGAGTGAAGCCGGGCTTTTCTCCTTGAAGTAACTTAGGATGAGAGGTGACCTGATGAAAGTTGTATAAGATGATGTGAGGCATTGATCTTGTGGACAGACAGAGGCATTTTCCCAGGTCTGAAATGGCTAACACGAGAGGGCACAGTTTTAAGATGCTTGAAAATAGATACAGAGGAGATGTATTGCGTTGCAGGTTTTCTATGTTTCTAAGCTGCTGCACGTGAGGCTGCTTAACAAGATCACAGCTCGTGGATTTACAGGAAATATACTTGTATGGATCGAAGATTGACTGACTGACAGGGGAGAACGAGTCGGAATAATGTAGGCAATACTGTTTTGCTGTCGGTCACTAATGTTGTTCCGTAGGGGTCAGTATTGAGACTGCATCTTTTCATGTTAAATCAGAATGATATGGATGACGGAATTGATACCTTGGTGACGAACATTGAAGTTGATACAAAGATAGGTACGGGACAGGTAGTTTAGAGCAAAGCGAGAGTCTGCAGAAGGACTTCGATAGGTTTGGAGAACAGGTAACAAAGTAGCAGATGAAATACAGTGTATGCAAGTGTACGGTCATGTACAAATGGTAGAAGGAATAAGGGCGTAGGAAAAAAAATAAATGGGAGAAGATTCAAAAATCAGATGTGCATAGGTACTTGGGAGTCCTTGAGCAGGAGTCCCTAAAGTTTGCTTGCAGATTGAGTTGATTAAGGATGACAATTGTAATGTTCGCATATAAGAGCAAGGATGTGACACTGTAGCTTTATAACGCATTGGTCACATCGCTCTTGGTGTATTGTGAGCAGTTTTCGACTTCCTATCTGAGAAAAAGATCTGCTGGTAATGGAGCAGGTCCGAAGAAGGTACACGAGAATGATTCCAGGAATGAAAGGGTTAATGTACGAGGCACGTTCGATAGCTTTGACCCTGTACTCGCTGGTCCAGAAGAAGAAGAGTGGATCTCTTGAAATCCTACTAAATATTGAAAGGCCTCGACAGAGTGGCTATGAAGAAGATGCACTCGATACTGTGTGAGTCTGGGACCAGAGGCCACAGTTTCAATATATAGGGCATCCACTGAGAGCAGAGATGAGGAGGAATTTCTGTAGTCAGGGAGTGGTAAATCTTTGGAATTCATTGCCACGGACGGAGTAGAGGCCAAGTCATTGAGTGCATTTTAAATGGATATTCAAAGATTATGGGGAGAAGGCAGGAGAAAGGGGTTGAGAGAGATAATCAGCTGGACATGAAGGAACAGCGGAGCATACTCGATTGGCTGAGCAGCCTCTGCCTCACATCTCATGGTTCATAGTCTGAAGAAGAGGCTAGTGATGTTGCATTAGGGTTAGGGTATTGTTAGGGTACCCGCACCTGGATTATTGTATTCAGTTTTGGCCGTTCTACTATAGAAGAGAGGACGTTGCTACATACTCACAGTTTGAAACCGGAACAGTGGGATGATGTAATGGTCTCGTGAATGGGATGATGTAATTTTCTCATGACCGTGGGGGTGATGTTATGTCACGTGTGGCATGTTCCAAATCGTATTTTTAAAAAACTGTGACGCAGTTCTCATTTTTATTTTTCTGCAATGTTGTTGTTGCCGGTAGGAAGTGTGGTGACTCCACCAGTTTTGTTTGTTGCACGTTTACTTTTCCCTTACAATCCAGTATCAGAGAGTGAAGGCATTACCGGAGTGATCCGAGTTCAAAAGGATTGGATAAAGTTAATGCCATTCAGCGCCTTGGGAAATATCGACCTTTTTGAATCGTAGTTGAGGAATTGTGGCAGGCATATTTGAGTTAAACCCCTGCAAGGTCGGGAAGCTTTGTGCAGTGACCACCTTCCAGTCAGAAGGTCAGTTCCTTTTATTTCCTCGTAATTTCTTCCAACAAGGCATCTCTAAGGCTGTGGGACCGGCAGATCGTCATTACTTCGAAGGAATCATTGTTTCGGGGACTTCTTTCCTTAATGACTGTATAAATCACATGGACTTTTGACTTTACTACTTTAAGTCTGTGCTTGGATGAGAACTCGTTAAGAACAGTTTCCACATTTGACTATTTGTTAGTTATTGCTGCCTAACTGTGTGCAGTTTTGGACTTATTTTAGAAAGGATATACTGACACCGGAGAAGGTTTAGTGAAGATTCACGATATATATTCCAGGAATGAGAGGGTTACCGTATGAGGAACATATGGGAGCTCTTTGGCTGTATTTCCTGGACTTTAGGATAATGGGGGGGGGGGGGGATCTCATAGAAACATTCCAAATGTTAAAAGGCCTGAACAGATTAGATATGGCAAAGTTATTTCTCATGGTAGGGGATTCTTGAACAAGAGGGCACGACTTCAGGATTGAAGGACGACCTTTTAGAATTGAGATGCGGAGAAATTACTTTAGTTAGAGGGTGTTAGATATGTGGAATTTGTTGCCATGAGCGACTGTGGAGGCCAAGTCATTGGGTGTATTTAAGGCAGAGATAGATAGGCTCTTGGCAGCCAGGGCATCAAAGAGTATGGAGTGAAAGCAAGGGAATGGGGATGACTGGCTGAAGTGGATCAGCCCATGATTGAATGGTGAAGTAGACTCGATGGGCCGAATGGCCTACTTCTGCTGCTATATCTTATGGTCTTATGGTCTAACAGCCCGTGTCAGCCCCAAAAGAATCCCACTGTCCCGATCTCTCCCCGCAGCACTGTGTCAGACCCAAAGTAATTAATTGTGGGAAGTGGAATTAAAATGCACCCAGGCTGGAACCTCGAAGCATAAATCGGGAACGGATGCGCTCTGGGAAATGCCATTGGAAATGGGGAAACATTGTAGGCAGCACTAGCATAGGGTTCTGGATAGGTTTGTCCCATTGAGTCAGGGAAAGTATGGTAGGGTGAAGGAACCAAGAGATGTAGAACATCTAGTCAAGACGCTAATTTAAGGTTTCGGAAGCAAGGCTCAGACAGGGTTGTAGAGAGTTACACGGTAGCCAAGGCCGAACAGAAGAATGAAATTAGGAGAGCTAGAAAGGACTTAGCAACTAAGATTAAGGAAACGCCCATGACTTTGTTGTGTGCATACGTCTACTGATGCTTCTGGACACATCATCAGTGATGTTCCTGGAATCATCAGAAGTTTCGGGCCTTTCACCATCATACACCCTTCTCCAGGTGACCCAGCCAGGGCTGATCAGACCCTAGCTCGTGTCCAGATGGCAAGCTACAAGTGAGTCCATGGCTCCCCTCTCTTGAGCCACAGCCACTCTGCCGCATCGGTGGTACTGCTCTCCTCTTCCTCTCTCCCTCGATGCCCAAATTGCTGTAGGCTCTGGCTAAGGAACGGGCTGCGAAAGCCCTTTCTTCTCCTCTTCTCCGAACCCCTCAGCTCCGATGCTGACCATGATTGTTGTCATGGCTTGTAGCTTCGTATCGACCCCTCCCTTCGCCGTCGTCTCCAAAATTTGGTTGACATCTTCGTCAAACTGTTTCCACAGTGAGGTCATGTTAGCTGCAGGCCATTTGATCCGCCTCCTGTTAGAATTGATTTTAGAGGGATCAGTTTGCAACACTTGGAGGTTCCGGGCACTATGAGGTGATTCCGGGCCTGGCACCTCCCTTGTCTCACCAGGTTGGACACCTGCGCGTTGTGCTGCTCCTGCTCCCGCCGGACACTTCATCCTTGCTTGGTGGATCTTCAAACCGCGATCGTTCTTGCAGATTTTGCTCAGTTGCTCACAATTCTGTTTGCTCACAATTTGCCTGGGTCTGTTACCGTGGTGTCCGTCTGACTGGGGTGCTCATCCTCCCCCTCTCGGGCACCCCCGGGGGGTATCTTTCCCTTAGAATCATAATAGCTGTTGCGGGGATCCTCCACTCAGTGGGCACAGATTGTGTTGCCAGCCCGTTAATTTATATGAAGAAGAAAAGGATGTCTAATTTGAAGATGGGAAATAGTCTAGGATAGAAAATAAAACATGTGCTGGGGTCCGGGAAGGTAGGGCAGGGCCTGAATGAAGACTTTGTTTTTCAGTATTTACCAGTGAGCGGGATCGTGACATTTCTCAGGACAGCGTTAAACGGCTGATGTGAAACAACAAGTCAACTTTAAGAGCAAGGATGCGCTGGAACATTTGAAAATCATCAGGATAGTTAATTGCTCTGATGTAGTCGCAATACACCCCATGTCACTGCGGGAAGCACGGGTTAGAGCTTGCTACACCCTTGGCTTTATCACTGTCCAGGCATGTAGTGTCAGAGCTTTGGAATGTGTAAAATATTATTCCTTTGGATTTTTTTTAAGAAGCAGTAGATATAACTCTGAAAATTATAGTCCAGTCAGTGTTACCTCTGTGTGCAAACTATTGGGCAAGATTCTTAGAGACATTAATTATGATAATTTGGAGACATGATTTGAAATAGTCATTATGACTTTCAGAGAGGCAGGTCATGTCTCAGAAGCCGTGTTGTATTTTGTGAGAATATGAAAAAGCACATTGATAAAGGTAGAGATGTTGATCTGGTAAAAATGGATTTTCTTTTTCAATGTTTTTATTAATTTCTTACATAAGAGAATACAGAGTACAGTAGATATGCAATATGTATCGATTACAATATATTGGAATCACAAACATAGTCTCATTAGCCCATATCCATATAAATTAAATTAAAACATAATATTGAAAAGAGGTCATTTTATTATACAAAAAAATTCTAAACCCACTACCAAAAAGGAACGGCTGTTTGGTTAAAAGAAAAAGAAAAGGAAAATCCTTACCAACATGTGTGCTTAATAGCAAATCAAAGATTTTGAAAATAATTCAAAAAATTTCCCCACAATATTAAAAATTATTGTCTAGGATCAGAAATTGAACAGTGAGGCTTTTCTAAATTTAAACATGACATAACATCATTTAACCAATGAGTATGAGTAGACGGAGTGGCATTCTTCCACTTAAGCAACAATGCCCTCTTGTCTATAAGAGAAGTAAAAGCCAAAATGTGCAAATCATGCGTCTCCAAAATAATATCATTTCCTCCAACAATAGCAAATAAGGCAGTCAATGGACTATGTTTAACATTTACTTTAAAAAGCACCGAAAATGTTTGGAATACTTCCTTCCAGTATTTTTCAGAACTTAGACAAGTTCAAAACATATGAATTAATGAAGCTTCTCTGTTGTTACATCTATCACAATAGGGATATATATCAGAATGAAAACGAGACTTATCTTTAGTCATGTGGGCACTATGAACCACCTTAAATTGTAGAAGGGAATGACGGGCACATAACGATGAGGTATTAACCAATTTAAAATTTTCATTCCAAGTATCCTCAAAAATTGGAAACTATAAATCTTGTTCCAAGACACTTCTAATTTTATCTAAAAGAATATTTCTCATTCCCAACAACATACCATAAATATTAGATATAGATTCATTATGGAAGGATTTCAAATTAAAAATTGTATCAAGTAAATTCTTATCTGGACTTTTAGGAAATATATGAGAACG
This sequence comes from Hemitrygon akajei, assembly GCF_048418815.1. Lineage (NCBI taxonomy): Eukaryota > Metazoa > Chordata > Chondrichthyes > Myliobatiformes > Dasyatidae > Hemitrygon > Hemitrygon akajei. The sequence continues at coordinate 60,476,643 of NC_133131.1, forward strand.
CAAAATGTCTCCAATTTGTAAATATCGAAAAAAGTGGGTTTTGGGCAGGCTACACTTAGCTGACAGTTGCTCAAATGAGAAAAGACTACCTCCAACAAACAAATCCTGAAAACATTTAATACCCAATCTCTGCCACTCTTTAAAAACTAAATCAGTCAGAGAAGGTTTAAAAAGGTAGTTAGAAAAAAATTGGGACTTGAAATTGAAAAACTCAGTAAAACCAAAATATTTTCTAAATTGTACCCAAAATCCTCAAAGTGTGTTTGATTACAAATTTATCAGTTAAATTACTTAAAGATAAAGGACTTGAGGATCGAGAAAGGAAATGATAGAACATTTATTAACAGAATTAGCTTCTAAAGAAACACAGACCGGACAGTCCTCTCGATTAATATAATATAACCAAAATGTAAGATTCCGTAAATTGACTGCCCAGTAATAAAAGCTAAAATTAGGTAAGGCTAAACATCCATTCTTTTTAGCTTTTTGAGAATGAACTTTATTTAACCGAGAAATTATATTTTTTTCATATATAAGAGGATATAATCGTATCCAGAGAATCGAAAAAAGGATTGAGGAATAAAAACCGTTACGGCCTAAAATAAATATAAAAATTTAGGCAAAATATACATTTTAATAGAATTAATTCGGCCAATCAAAGAGAGAGGTGACTAATTTGATTGTGCCTTCTTAACGTAATTCAGAAAAGTGCAAAAAGTCTTTAAAAAGGAATTTATAATTCCTACTAATTGTTATGCCCAAATAAGTATATTGATATCTTACAATTTTAAAAGGAAAGTTAGTCTTAACTAATACCAAATTATTCTAAGGAAAAAGTTCTCTCTTATAAAAGTTAAGTTTATATCCTGAAAACTGACTAAAGCAGGAGAGTAAAGAAAGTACGGAAGGTAAAGAAGACTTCACATTAGAATTGTAGAGCAAGGACGTCATCGTCGAGAATGGCAGCTTAAGTCACTAGCTCCTCCGGAAAAACGGGTATTAAGCCCCGTTAAACCATCAAATATAGTATTTTTCGGAAGTATTTGAACTGATAAGAGGCGCAAGAATAGGGAAAAAGAACGGAAATTTAAAAAAAAAACACTGCGGAAGCGCGGCCGAGAGGAGTGCAGCAAGCGGCTCTCCTACCCAACCGCGTGCTAGTGAGGCGGACGCTGGACCTCGTTCAGGCGAAGCGGCAAATCTGATCGAAATTTTGAAAGAGATAAGGGAGTTCCAGAAAGATATAAAACAGCAGCTACATGATATTAAGTCAGAGCTCACCAACGGCAATCAAAAAATAGCGGTGACAGAGACTTGAATTCAGCAGGTGGAAGATCGCGTTCTAAACGTGGAACGGATACTAAGTAAGACGATAAGAATATTAAATCAAGAAGAAGGTAAATTGCTTGACCTGGAGGGAAGATCACGGCGGAAAAATATCAGAATATACAAGGTTCCCGAAGGAGCGGAGGGTTTGTCTATGACGGAGTTTGTCGGAAAGTTGCTGTGGGACGCGCTGGAGCTTCCCTTGACTATGGAGCTGGAAATTGAGAGCACGTATCTTGCGCTCGTCCCGAAGCCTACCCGAGATAGCGCAAATAAGCCATGCTCAATAATAATTAAATTCCTTCGATACAGTACCAAGGCGGAGATCCTACAAAGGGCCTGGAGTAAGAAAAGAGTGTTTTTAGACGATAAATTAATATATTTCGACAAAGATTACCCCTCCCCCCCCCCCGCGGTCCTGCAAAAACGTAAAGAATACTCTGAAGTAAAGCGAATACTAAAGCAAGAAAGGATTACATTTCACACTCCATACCCTGCTAAAACTTCGAGTGTTTTATCAAGATGGGATCCAACTGTATCAGAGACGACTATAGACATGAAGGCCAGAGGGTTGCCCGTCAGCGTAATCAAACCGAGGGAAAGCCTGGCACACATTCGTTGCCATTTTTGTTATTATTTGCGTTTCTTGAATCTTATTTGTTCATGGAGTAGATCGATTAAGTTTTATTCTGCTAATTTCAATGATACATTGACAGATAAATACAGATGGCTAAGGACAAAGTAAAATTCATATCTTTTAATGTCAATGCGCTATTAAATCCAAACAAACGTAATAGAATTTTAACCAAAATTAAAAAAGAACAAGCCCATGTAGTATATTTACAGGAAGCTCATTTAAGTGATAATGAGCATAGAAAACTAAAGAGAATGGGCTTCACTAATTTGTTTTTCTCCTCATATAAATCAGGACATAGGACAGGAGTTGCTATTCTTATCTCAAGTAAGCTAAATTTTGAAAAAGTATTCGAAAGGGGAGATATGTTCTGGTAAGATGGAATATAGACGGAAATTCATTTACTCTATTGAATATATACGAACCCCCGGGAAGTGATATTTGTTCCTTTCAGAAAATTACTGATATTATGGTAACGGAAACAGAAGGTCTCCTGATATGTAGGGAAGACTTAAATGTATAAGTACAATCAAAATTAGACTCTTCCAATAGAAAACCCTATGAAACAAAATCCTTACATAAGAAAGTTAATACACTTCTTGAGGATGTTGGTTTAATTGATATATGGAGGGACATTTTCCCCGACAGAAGGGATTACACTCATTATTCTGCTCCCCATCCTGTATATGCAAGAATAGAATATTTCATAACATTTGGAAAAGACAAAGACAAAATAAACACCTGTTGAATTGGGACAATAGATGTAAGTGACCTATATATTTATCTGTTGATTTTGACCTACAACCAAAGAATACTATTTGGAAACTAAATTCAAGTCTACTCAATGATCCATACTTTAAGGAACAAATTGAAAAAGAAATTGGTCTCTACTTAGAATTTAATGATAATGGAGAGGTTTCACCTCCCATTTTATGAGATACACTGAAGGCTGGCTTGAGAGGGAAAATTATAGCAATATCTTCATATAACAAAAAATAAGGTATAAAACATTAGAGGAATTACAAAATAGGCTGAAGGAACTAAAGAAAAACACAAATCGAATTTGGCACAGGATACATTAAGGGAAATTTTAAAAATTAGGAATGAAATTAATAGTTGGCTATACAAGAAATCAGGGAAATTTAATGTTTCTGAAACAGAAACATTGTGAAACTGGATCAAAGTCTATGAAAATACTGTCGTGGAAACTGAATAAAAATGCAAAGGTACATAAATACTATTGATAACCCATGGCTGAAATTGACTCTTAAAATATGGAAAACTAGTATAAAAGAATATAATCTAGAGGGAGATATTGCAATTCTTAAATTGTGTGCATATGACTCGGATTTTACACCAAATAAATTGGATGCTAGATTTAAGGACGGGACAGCTAAAGGAATAAGTTGTTTGCAACATAATGAAAGAAGGAACACTGTTCAGTTTTGAAATGCTTAAAGAGAAACACTTATTAGAAAAACAAGATTTTTATCGGTATTTACAGATGCGACAATATGTTAATAAGACGCTTAAAAAAGTAACCAACTCAAATACATGCTTGATAGAGCTCTTTAGAAAAGCATATAATTCAGATAATGGTAGTAGAATGATTTCAAGCATGCATAAGGGGTTGTCAAATCTTAAAACACATGCGACTTCATACATTAAAACAAAATGGGAGAAGGAAGGAGGGATAATTATATCTGAGGAAGAATGGACAAAAATATGGAGGTATCAATGGAAGTGTACCAGTTCAAAGAAATAGAGGGAGCTTCGATGGAAAATCTTGATAAGATATTTCATTACACCATCTCAGAAATCCCATTATGATAGTAACTTTCCTGTTTGCTGGAGAAATTGTGGAAATCAAAATGCAAATCATTATCATACTTTTTGGGACTGCTCTGTTATCAAAGACTATTGGAGGGGGGATACACAATGCCCTACAAGACATCTTTAAATGTGAAATACCCTTAGAGAGTAAGACCATATGTTTTGGATATATACCTCAAGTATGGTTGAAAAGAGATAAATATTTAATGAATAAATTTTTGGTGGCTGGGAGAAAGACTCCTACTAGGAAATGGTTATTACAGGAGAACCCAACTTTAAATGCATGGATGGAAATTACAATGGACATTTACAAAATGGAGAAGATAACAACATCTGTTAATCATAAGCTGGAAAATTTTGATTCATACTGGAGAAATGATTTAACTACATAATGCCTCATAGGCCTGATTTTATTCTCACAAATCAATGAATATGTTGTAAAGAAAAAGATCATTCCCTACTTGTATCGTTTTTTTTTCCTTTTGATTGTTTTTTCTCTCCACTCTTTTCTATAAGTGTATACCTCAGATAAATACTATGTGGAGATTTGTAACATAAATGATTACATGATATATATGTACAATGTCTGAAATGCATCTAATGGAAAGGTATGTTTGATGATGAGCTTCAATAAAAAAATAAATTATATAAAAGAAATGTAGAGCAAAAGGTCATCAGCATAAAGTGAAACTTTGTGGATAATACCCCTCCTTAAAATACCAGTGATAACATTAAATTCCCGGAAAGCAATAAGTAAAGGTTCTAAGGCCACATGGAGAAGCAAAGGATCAATGGACAACCTTGTCTAGTTCCACGTTGAAGTTTAAATAGTTTAGAATTCTAAGAGTTAGTAAGAACCTGAGCGGAGAGAGATAGATTAAGCAATTTAATCCATTGAATAAAATCGGGCCCAAAGTTAAATTATTCAAAAGTTTTAAATAAATAATTCCATTCAATCCAGTCAAAGGCTTTCTCAGCATCTAAAGATATCACACATTCCGATATCAACTTAGAAGGAGAATAAATAACATTCAATAAACGACGAATATTAAAGTGGGAGTATCGATTTTTGGTAAATCCAGTCTGATCATCAGAATTAATGCATGGCGAAATATCTTCAATCCTACGAGCCAAAAGTTTAGATAAAATTTTAGTATCAACATTAAGTAAGAAAAATTGGTCTATAAGATGAACATTTAGTTGGATCCTTATTCTTCTTAAGAATAAGCGAAATAGAGGTTTCATAAAAATATTGTGGCAGACTACCTAACTTAAAAGAGTCCGAAAGGAATCTTTTATAAGGGAGGTATAAGCAAAGAGGAAAAAGCCTTATAAAACTCTCCAGAAGATCCAACAGGACCCGGAGTCTTCCCCAAAGAGTCCTCATAAGAAATGGGTTGATACAGCAATTTTCGATTATCATCAGAAAGTGTAGGAATGGTTAATCATCTGAGAAATTATTCATTACAATAGTACCTTTAGAAGAATCAGAACTATAATGTTTAGAACACAATTCTCTAAAAGTATCACGTATTTCTAAATGATCAGATGTTTTATAACCATTAACTTTATAAATGTCTTTAATTTGGCGTTTAAATATAAAGGTCTTTCATTGGCTAGCCAATAGTTTAGCCGTTTTATCTCCATGAACATAAAACTGACTTTTATCCTTTAAAAGTTGAGTTTCAATTGGACAAGGTAAAAGCAGTTCGTATTTATTTTAATTTCAACGCGTCTTTTATATAAAACAGGATCTGGAGTGAAAGGATATTTTGGTCTAATTAATTCAAATGATAGGCTAATTCAATTTTCTCCTTATTAGCTTTTCTTTCCATAACACTTGCGGTGAAAGAAATCATTTGTCCTCCGGTATAAGCTTTAAAAACATCCCATAAAATAAGACTAGAAGTCTCTTCTAGCGTATTCTGGTCAAAAAAATAGATTAATCTGTCTGTCCAGAAATTTAATAAAATCTTTATCAGATAACAGAGTTGGATTAAAACGCCAGAACCTGTTTATTTTGGAGACACCCGGAAAATTTGGAGGATGATCTGAAATAGCAATTTCTTTTGTTCACAGAATCGAACCAATGGAATCAATTGACTATCAACAAAAGATAATCAATCCTAGAATACCTATGATGAACATGAGAAAAACATTAGTACTCTTTATCTGTTGAATGCAAAAGGTGCCAAATAACAACAATATGTCATTTCATTAGAAAAGATTGAAGAAAGGAGGCAGCCCTACTTTCGTTTAATCGTTTAAATCGTTTAAAATCGTTTAATCGTCAATCGTTTAAAAGATGAGCAATCGAAAACAGGGTCTAAACAACGGTTGAAGTCTCCTCCTAAAATCAGAGAATACAGACTTAAATCTGGTAAAACCGAAAATAAGCGTTCAAAAACACCTGGTTCATCTGTATTCAGGGCATAGAAATTAGGAGAAAACATTAATTTATTAACTAATTTCCCTGACACTATAACTGAATGCCCATTGGTGTCAGACACTACATTATGTTCAACGTAAGAAACTGAATTATCTATAAGAATCGAAACTCCTCTGGCCTTCGCCTGAAAGGAGGAATGAAAAGCGAAGCCCTTCCAATGGCTGAAAAGACGTAAATTATCACATTTACGAACATATATCTCTTGTAAAAAAATAATTGAGACATTCAATTTTTTAATATAATTAATTATCTTATTACGTTTCTCAGGATGGGTTAATCCTATCACTTTAAAACTAAATAAATTAATAGCATTGTTCCGTTTTAATATACTTTCCAGCGGTTTTTATTCTAACCACCCTTTTAAGTAATATTTTAAAAGTTTTTCAATAAGTTTCGGGGTGCACACAGATTTAGGGGGAGTCGCTAGATTTCGGGATGGGGTCGCTGGAATTGGGGTGCACACTAATTTGCGGGGTGTGTGCAAATCTGAGGGTTACGCTGATTTTGTTATCTTGTGAAATGGTTGGAATACTTCTTTTGAAATAATCTAGTTTGCATGTGGGTGTGTCCACGGTTTTCGAGATTTCGGGGTGCTTACCGGTTTCGAGGTGCGTGTGGATTTCGGGGTTCTCGCGTATTTGGAGTATCTGCGGGTTTGGAGGTGTGATGAACTTTAAAGTTGTTTAATTTATGGATATTTGAGGGTGCATGCGCATTTGGTAATGAGTACAGATGCATACGTTGCACACGGCTTTGGGGTTAGACAAAGATTTGGGTGTGTCGGCGGATCTGGATTTAGACAATCGACAGTAGACAGTAGGTGCAGGAGTAGGCCATTCGGCTCTTCGAGCCAGCACCGCCATTCACTTTGATCATGGATGATCATCCACAATCAGTAGCCCCTTCGTGCCTTCTCCTCATGTCCCTTGACTCCGCTATCTTTAAGAGCTCTATCTAACGATTTCTTGAAAGCATCCAGAGAGTTGGCCTCCACTGCCTTCTGAAGCAAAGCATTCCAGAGATCCACAACTCTCTGGGTGAAAAGAAGTTTTTCCTTAACTCCTTTCTAAATGGCCTACCGCTTATTCTTAAACTGTGGCCTTTGGTTCTGGACTCCCCCAACATCGGTAACATGTTTCCTGCCTCTAGTGTGTCCAATCCCTTAATAATCTTATATATTTCAATCGCATCCCCTTTCATCCATCTAAATTCCAGTGCATTCAAGCACAGTGGTTCCAATCTTTCAACGCATGGCAGTTGCGCCATCCCGGGAATTAACCTTGTGGACCTACTCCTTCAATAGCAAGAATGTCCTTCCTCAAATTTGGAGACTAAAACTGCATACAATACTCCAGCTGTGGTCTCACCAGGGCCCTGAACAACTACAGAAGGATCCTCTTTGCTCTTATACTCAATTCCTCTTCTTATGAAGGCCAACATGCCATTAGCTTTCTTCATTGCCTGCTGCACCTGCATGCCTACTTTCAGTGACTGATGAATATGGACACCTAGATCTCGTTTTACTTCCCCTTTTCCTAACTTGACACCATTCAAATAGTAATCTGCCTTCCTGTTTTTGCCACCAAAGTGGATAAACTTACATTTCTCCATATTATAACCATATAACCATGTAACCATATAACATTAAACTGCATCTGCCCACTTCCCCACTCCCCCAACCTGTCCAAGTCTCCCTGCGTTCTCATAACATCCTCCTCACATTTCACACTGCCACCCAGCTTTGTGTCATCTGCAAATTTCCTAATGTTACTTTTAATTCCTTCATCTAAATCGTTAATGTATATTGTAAATATCTGCGGTCCCAGCACCGCACCTTCAGTACCACACTCGTCACTGCCTGCCATTCTGAAAGGGACCCGTTAATCCCTACGCTTTGTTTCCAGGCTGCCAACCAATTTTCTATCCACGTCAGTACCCTACCCCCAATACCATGTGCGCTAATTTTGCCCACTAATCTCCTATGTCGGACCATATCAAAGGTTTTCTGAAAGGCCAGGTACACTAAATCCACTGGCTCTCCCTTGTCCATTTTCATAGTTACATCCTCAAAAAACTCCAGAAAATTAAACAAGCATGATTTCCCCTTCATAAATACATGCCGACTCGAACCAATCCTGTTACTGCTATCCAAATGTGAAGGCTATTTCATCTTTTTAATTGACTCCAGCATCCTCCCCACCAATGATGTCAGGCTAACGGATCTATAATTCCCTGATTTCTCTCTCCCTCCTTTCTCAAAAAGTGGTATAACATTAACTAACCTCCAATCCACAGGAACTGATCCTGAATCAATAGAACATTGGAAAATGATTACCAATGTATCCACGATTTTTAGAGCCACATCATTAAATACCCTGGGATGGAGACCATCAGACTTTGAGGATTTATAAGCCTTCAGTCCCATCAGTCTAACCAACAGCATTTTCTGCCTAATGTGAATTTCCTTCAGTTCCTCCGTGACCCTGGGTCCTCTGGCCACTATTACATCTGGGAGATTCTTTTTGTCTTCCCTAGTAAAGACAGATCTAAATAACCTGTTCCACTTGTCTGCCATTTCCTTGTCCCCCATAATAAATTCACCCGTTTCTGGCTTCAAGTGCGCAAGTTTGGTCTGAACTATTTTTTCCTCCTCACATACCTTCTTTATATACTTAGCTCACTTTCCTTCGTACCTCATCTTTTCTCCTCGTATTGTCATTTTAGTTATCTTCTGTTGTTCTTTAAAAGTGTCCCAATCCTCTGGCTTCCCGCTCATCTTTGTTATGTTATACTTCATCTCTTTTAGTTTTATACTGTCCTTGACTTCACCTGTCAGCCACGGTCGCCGCGTACTCCCCTTAGAATCTTTCTTTCTCTTTGGAATGAACTGCTCCTGCACCTTCTGTATAAGTCCCAGAAAATACATGCCATTGTTGTTCCACTGTCATCCGGCTAGGGTATCTTTCTAGTCAACTTTGGCCAGTTCCTCCCTCATGGCTCTATAGTCCCCTTTGTTCAACTGTAATACTGACACTTCCGATTTTCCCTTCTCCCTCTCAAACTGTGAAGTAAAACTTATCATATTATGGTCACTACCTCCTAATGGCTCCTTTACCTCGAGTTTCCTTATCAAATCCGGTTCATTGCACAACACTAAATCCAGAATTGCCTTCTCCCTGGCAGTCTCCAGCTCAAGCTGCTCTAAGAGCCAATCTTGGAGGCACTCCACATAATTCCTTTCTTGGGGACCAGTACCGACCAGATTTTCCCAGTCTATCTGGCATGTTCAAATCCCCCATAACAACCGTAGCATTACTTTTGCGACATGCCAATTTTAACTCTTGATTCAACTTGCACCCTCTATCCAGGCTACTGTTTGGTGGCCTTTAGATAACTTCAATTAGGGTGTTTTTGTCCTTACAGTTTCTTAGTTCTATCTATACTGACTCTACATCTGCTGTTTCTATGTCACCCCTTGCAAGGGACTGTATTTCATACCTCACCAACAGAGCCACCCCATCCCCTCTGCCCACCTGTCCGTCCTTTTGATTGGACGTATACCCTTGAATATGCATTTCCCAGCCTGGTCTCTGTTATTCCTACAACATCATACTTTCCAATGTCCAACTGAGCCTCAAGCTCATCCACGTTATTTCTTATACTTCGTGCATTCATATATAATACTTTTAATCCATTACTCCCCTCACCTTTCACATCGATTCCTATTGCACTTGACCATACTCTCCGAACCCTTCCTGAGATTTCTGCCCCGTTAATTCTGTTGTTTCTCTTAACTTGTCTTATTCTCTCTTTCCTTTTAACTACATCCTTATGTTTTCAGTTCGTCTCCTCGCCCCCTTCCCCCTCCCACTATTTAGTTCATACACACATGCGGGTAGCAGTGGCAAACCTGCCTGCCAGAATGCTGGTCCCCCGCCTGTTAAGATGCAACCCGTCCCTTTTGTACAATTCATCCTTACCCCAAAACAGATCCCAGTGGTCTAAGAATTTAATCCCTGCTTCCCACACCAGCTCTTCAGCCACACATTCAGATCCCCTAGCTCCCTGTTCCTGCCCTCAGCAGCACGAGGAACTGGAAGCAAACCAGAGATAACCACCTTGGAGGTCTTGCTTTGCAGCCTTCTTCCGAGTTCTCTGAAGTCACGCTGTGGAATTTCTTTCCTATTCTTCCTGACATCATTTGCGACGATATTAACTACCACTTCCGGCTATTCACCTTCACCCTTGAGGATGCCCTGCAATCGGTCTGTGATGTCCTGCATCCTGGCACCAGGGAGGCAACACACCATCCTTAAATCCCGCCTGTTGCCGCAGAAACACCTTTCTGTACCTCTACTATGGAGTCCCCTACTATCACGGTTCTGCCTGACGTCTGTGTCCTCGGCTTTGCTTCATCGCCAATTTTTGACTCGCAGATCTATCCGCCACTCAGACTGGCAGCGTCTTCTGTCCCGACAGCTTCCAGGAAGGTGAGCTTATTTTCAAGAGGTACATCCCCCGGGGTCTCCTGTACTCCAAGCATTCATCCCTTCCTCACCGTCGACCCCCTTCTCTCTTCCGGTATCTTCGGTGTAACGATCTCCCTGTAGGTCCTGACCAGAAAACTCTCGTTTTCCTGGATGAAACTGAGGCTTCTCCAGTGTCCCAACACGCTCCTTCAGGAGCTGAACCTGGACACAGTTTCCACAGTTGTAGCAGCCAGAGGTACCATCAGTGTGCCTAACCTCCCACATCAGGCAAGTATCACACTGAATCAGTTTACCTGTCATTTCTTCGCCACCTCTCCCCGTCTCCAGCTGTAGCGTAGTCTCCTCCCTCAGCCTCGTCGCCGAAGACTCTCGAGCCAAAGAATCGCACTTTTCTCACAAGGCACTTCCCTCGACAAGGGCGCTCCCCGACAGGCCTCTCCCCTAGAGCAAACCTTGCTTATATTGGCTGAAAAATTGACTAATTAGTTTCACTCTGCCGACGTTGTTGCAGGCTGGTTTCAACCAGTTTTTAAATCAACCGCTCCTGAATACAACAGCAAAAATGACTCCCAAGAGCTTACCTTCTCAGCCGATCCCCGCACTCACTCCTTCACTTGCCGGACCTCTGCCGACCTTGAAGGTATATTTGCAGCACATTGCAAGCCCTTCGGCCCGCAGTAGAGAGTCCCACTCCAGAGACTGCGTAGAATTCCCCTAGGGCTTAGCCTGCTATTTTTCTAAGATCCATGAACCTGGATCACAGAGTGGATGTGCCTCATCCAGGACCAAGACACAATGCTGGTAAGGGCCGAATAGTTCAGAAAATCAGGTGCAGGATGTTCCCTTCAAAATGCTGAAAGACGTGGAGTGGAAGCGAAAATTTAAAAAAAAAGAGTTATGAAGGCTGGCAGAATATTGTTGACTAGTAGAAATTGAAGAGCATGAAGCCCAAGCAAATGTCACCGAGCTGTGTTCGGGAGAAAATACAGAGGATATCTTTGAGATACGGAAAGGACTTTCTCCACATTGGCAGAAGATGACTTCAAACGTGGGACGAAACTTCAGAGAAACCTGTATGGATAATCTTCCAACCTGGAAAAGTACAGCAGAAACATGGAAACTGTGAGAATGGAATGAAGCTCCAAAGGAGGAGTATGACGGTGTGGAATGGACGGAGGAGGCGGAGCTGAGGATATCCGTGGAGTGAATAGAAAAAACAGAAATAAACTGAATCAAACTTACACACTGCGGACAGGATACATTAGAAAGGACACGGAGGGAATTTTCCCCAGGTGAGGAGTTAAGAAACAGTATAATTTGGAACTGTGACAGAGAGAATATATTCCTCAGGAAAGCGAGTGAACGTTTGCAACTTTTCACCCGAAGTTCCGCGGAGGCCCAGTCTTTGAAATACTTCATAATAGGCATTTTATATGACGTCATTGAGTGTAGTTGCGGAAAAAGCAAGAACTTCTTTGTGGGAAAATATTAGCAGTGATAATGCTACATTAAGCAATAGCTTCTGCTTATACTTCATATGTCCTTCCGGATTTTCGCCTACGTTCACAGTGTGATCGCTATTCCCCAGTTATTACCCAGGCTGTGCTCTCTTTATCCCGTTTCGTTCTCCTGGAACTCTGTCTGTTATGTGTCCTTTATCATATGGCTTGGAGCATTTCGGTGGGTGAGTGATGCGTGTCTCGCCCAATTTTCCACTGACAGAATGCTCAAAAGTGGAAGGGATAGACAGGGTACGGAGCTGATGGATGAGGCTGAAGAAATTTCACTAAGGAGGGTCGTGCGGGAATAACTGAAAGAGCGCAGAACTCTGGGATCATCGGACTGATTCAGACGGGACATTGGAGTGATTTAGACACAAAGGCATAGAACTATAAACCTAGCGTTCTCGATTTCGTTCTGCCGTTAGTCATGCAAACACTTGTCTTCAATTTACCGCAAACTGCGTTTCCCGTTTGTACCTCCCTAAATATCTTTTTCTCCCTTCTTCGCTGTTTCCACATCGCATCCCCTTATTGTTTTATTTCTGGAATATTGAGATATTTTCTCCTTATATCGGTGTGGAAGGTCATGGGAAGAAATTCCGATTAACAGAATTTATGAATCTACAGTTCGGAAGGCAGTTCATCTCAGCGAATAAGGAGTCAGCGTGCGGTCTTTTGCCGGGGACGTCATGTCTCACAAATCTGACTGTGCGTTTAAAGGGATACTCTCAACGATTTAACAAAGCAGTAAGGTAGATAGAGTTTGGATGGATTTTAGTAATGCTTCTAACAAAACTCCCATGGCAGATCTAGGGTGGTCGAGATGATTTGGCAAACGAATCACAAAATTAGCTTGGTAAATGGATGCAAATGGCAGTATAAGTGCATGTCTCTCCTCCCGGTCGTCGTCAATAGGCGGCGAACTGTAGGTTTGTTGCTGGGTCCTTTATTGTTTGCGAAGTAGTATGTGAAACAAAATGTGACTTAATGTACTTAATGAAATAAAGTCCTGGTAGGAAATATAGACCTTTGGAGTCTCGTTTGTAGTTGCAACCTTGCAATTCTAAGTCATACCTCTCTGAATTCAGTGGGACAGCACATTCTGAATCGGTCTTACAGCTGTACGGAGCAGACTGACAGCAATGGGTGCAATTCTGATTGCCACGCCGTGGGAAGGCTGTTGTAGGAACTGAGCGATTGTAGATCAAAACTCACCAGATTGTTTCCTGGACTGTGGGGTAGGGGATAAACTATAAGGAGAAGTTTGATTGTTTCAAATAGAAAATATAGTGAAGGGTCCTTGTAGAAGTTTATACAATTATGAGGAGGTGCATATTGTACAGATAGCCAACAACCTTGTCTTTTCCTACGTCAGCAGTGGCTAAAACTACAGACACAGATCTGAAGACATTCTTTTCTCACCCAGTGCTGCGTGGTTATTATCTACAGCAACTTGCTGGATGCAGGTGATAATAAAATAATGGAAACGTGTCTGAATAACCCTTGGTAATAAAAGGCAGAGAGTGATACGGGCTGTATTATGGCTCTTGGGATTAGCATAGGTCGGCATAGTCGAGCTGGGGCAGACTCTATGCAATGTTGTTCAACGCAGCTGTGAAACGGAATGAGTGAATGAAATCAACTAAGTGATCAGATGCCAGGTTTGTTGATGAGTTCACGGCTGTCAAGGACGCTCCTGCACGTAAATGGAGTTGAGTGTAATTTTATTCCAAATCAATATCGAGACGCATTATACTTAAACACATAAAACCCAGATCGACATCGCGACCCAATGACGGATGCCCGATGCCGAGAATGAATGGTTATTGAACTTTCGACCTTTAGGAACATGTGCTTTGCTTTACCTGTGCTTTTTAACCAATATTGAAAAAAACGTCCAAGGAGATTTTAACACCAGCCGCATTTCTTCTCTAAACTGAGCCTGAGTCGCTGTATAAATGCAAGTGTTGGTGCAGGAACTCAGGTACAGGAGCATGTAGCCGGCTTCAGTGGCGACATAGGCAGAGTCGCTGTAATCACCATCGTAGTGCGCGGTTCCTGTGAGTCGGGTGCTCATAAAGCTCACGGTGACCGTCAGCCACAGCAGAATGAAACTGCCGGATACACTAAAGAGTAAAATGATAGATTTCCGGCGGCCTTCCATCTGCGGATCTTTCTGTGTTTGACTGTTGTGACCGCGCAGACCGCGGCGCACTTTACTGGCTAATAAAATGCGTCTCACTGTCAGACAGTTAAACAGGGTTATCAGAACAAAAGGTAATATAACCGTTAAAATACTCTGCAGAAAGGAGAATGTGACTCCCACAAAAGACGTCACGAACCACGAGCTCGGCTGACAGCCCCATTGAATACCTTTAACTATACGCACAGGTCTATACTCAAATAGAAACGGGACGCTCTGTAAATGCACCAGGAGTGCTACGGTTATAATACCGACAATAGCTGTCCTCACTGTGCAATATTTTGCTTTCAGTTTCTGATAACAGATCGCTACAAACCGATCGACTGTGAACAGGACAGTGTACCAGACCGAGGTTAGCAGGCTGGTCAACATGAAGTACAGAACGACCTTACAGGCGGATGTGTAGGACAGAAAGGAGATTGGAAACTGGTACATAACGATATGATACCCGATTACACAGAACATCATCACCAGGAGATCTGCCATTGCCATAGCAATCATGTAGTAGGATATACATTTGGAAAGGCCGCAATTCCCTCGAAAGAGGACCACCATTGTCAATAAGTTCGCTAGGGAAAGAGTCACAAATTGTGAGTTACAAACAGGGCGAGGAGAAGCGTTCTCAAAGTCCAATGTGAAAATACTATTCCGACAGTGATCGACAAAACTACTGGGGAAATATGTTCCGAGGGAAAATATAAACTCCTCATTCAGTGAACTAAAACGGTTTGCCGCCGTACTCTGCATTTGCTCTCGATTTCACCTTGGCGATGTAACCGAGAGAGGGCAGCACTGCTGCTCATTCGCCATCACAACCCAAAAAAATAGAGATCACCATCTTCAGCCATATCTCCCTTACGCCCTATATTCCCTACCTGTGGGATCATTATTTCAATGGCTCTTACCTCGAAGCCCCATTCAGGCACCATCCATAGGGAATGAGAGCCGTGACAGAGCTGAGCACAGTAGCTGTATGGGGGTCGAATGATGTGCAGCCGAGGATTTCACTCAACGGAACTCTCATTATTATTGAGCCAGTACTGGCCCGGAGTAAGTGGGTTCGTGCTTGCTGTCGGTCACCAGTCCCAGGGCACTCGTTCCCTCCGTTTAGTCAATGAATGAGCGCAGGGCCAGGTGAACAGAATCTTACTTCACTGACTCGTCTCATGTCGCTTGCACACAATCTAGCTTAAACTCGAATAGTTTCAGAAACGTCAATAAATAAATAAGTTCTTCCACTTGGATATATCCGACATCTTTGATCACATTCATTATCATCTTAAAGGTGCGTTTAATTTAAATCTCCAGCTAGACACCCCATTCTTGTGCTGACTATATTTACTATAATTCTCAACTGGTACGGGTAAGATATATACTCAAAGGCTTGATCGGAAATCCACAAGGGGGGAGAGAGGGAGAGAGCGAGTGAGCGAGAAAGAGAGAGAGAGAGAGAGAGAGAGAGAGAGAGAGAGAGAGAGAGAGAGAGAGAGAGGACGGAAAGTAAAAAAGAGGACAGAGAGTGAGTGAGACAGAGAGAGAGAAAAAGAGACAGACAGACGGAGAGAGCGAGAGCGAAAGAAAGAGACATGGAGAAAGAAAGAAAGAAAGAGAGACATACACAGAACGAATGACAGAAAGAGAGTGAGAGAGGAGGAGCGATACAGAGAGAGCGAGAGAAAGAGACAGAGAGAGACAGCGAGAAAGAGAGAGCGAGAGCGAGAGAAATAGACAGGGAGAAAGTGACACACACGCGCACGCGCTCACACACAGAATGAGTGAGAGAGAAAGAGAGTGAGAGCGGGAGAGAGATACAGAGAGAGAGAGAGAGAGAGAGAGAGAGAGAGAGAGAGAGAGAGTACAGCTATAGCGGCAGTTATACAATCCACAACGTTCCCACAATTCGTACTATTCTACTGCTGCTTCACCAAAAGTTAGGTCGGAAAATATATTACAATCTTCAACAATCCGCAGTATCAAATTTACGCTGACAGTGGTCAACAATGGAGACGATTGATCTCTCTGAATTTCAGCAGCATCGTCTGCGATGAACTTTGAGGCGAGCGGGGGTGGGGGTGGTGGCAATGAACTTGATCCTACATCAGTGTACAGAGCGGAGACGAATCGTTCAGATGCAGTAGTCTACCGTGTCTCTGCGCTGCCGGTAAACAACAGCCAGTGAAATAACTAATAATAGAAGACTGTCCGTCACATTACAGACAGAAGATTTGTCCACTTACCCGGAACACCGAAAGCTGCGAGAATAGGGTAAAATACAATCCTTACATGCCGGATTGTTGGTAGAGCCATTTTCGAGTACTGTACAAAATGCACCGCACTCCTTGCACTAAGCACCACTCGCCTGCGTTCTGATCTCGCTGAGCTTATATACATTAATCCATACCCCGGTTAAAAAACAATAACAACAACAGCAACAAAGGTTGCACAATAACTCGAGTTAGTTACAGTCAGTTAACAAACAAGCCGCCGTTTCGACTGTTGTGTTCTCTCGGAACCATGGGGAATACTGACAGCTCAATCCATAACACCGTCTAGTAAAGCAGACAATCAGAAAGTTTTTAAAGCTGTTCCGCGCATTCTGGTTTGAAGTGCCAGTCATAACCTATCACCTACTTCTATTGTTGCCTTCACATTCATTTCATTTGATATTAATTGTAAGATATCTCGCTCCATATCTCTCAAAGCAAATGTTAGCTTTGAGTTAGCTCACGAATTATCCTGAAACCAACCCCACATCATATGAACTTTACAGCGGACTTGACAGTCTGCGTTAATTTCCCAATGTAATTGTTGACCATACGGATTTCATCACTTTATTTCAACTTTTTCCATACTTCTTCAGTCACAATGAACTCAGCAGCCCATTGTACAGGCATGATTGACAACGACAGCACGAAATGTATTGAAGTATCCCCTGCTTATTAACATTGAAGACTAAAGTTCTCTATGGGACAAATATTACAAATACCGAAAGGGCATCGGCTTTTCTGGCTCCGACTAAGGTCTCAATAAATGGCGGTGCATATTATGGATCATCATTGGTTCCTCATTTCCATCATCAGAATCGGAACCAGCATCACGTTTACTATCTCCAGTAAATGTCGTGAAAAGTGTGTATAGCGCAATACGTCCAAACGCACTAAAATAAACAATAAGAAAGAAAGAAATAAGAGAGGTAGCGCAAAAACAATGCAAACAGTGACGTAGCATTTTTTTAATTTAGAAAGGTTTAGAAATAATTTAGAAAGCCGATGCTTGAAGAGAATAAGCTCAACTAAGATATACGAGTCCTAGCGGGTATTTTGGTGATACTGACGACAACTTCCTGAACTTTTGCATAGCCATGGACAAGGATATCAGCAGAATATATTGATAAGTGTTTAATTTGGGGGAGTACCCATCATGATGCTATGAGGCAGGAACCTGGGGATGTGAGCTAGGAACGGATGTGTTCAGGGAAATGCCCAACAGAAATGTGAAGGTTGTTTAGGGTGCCCTTGCTTGGCGTTCTAGGTAGGTTTGTCCCACTGAGGTAAAGCTAGGATGGTAACTCGAAGGGGTCATGGCTGTGACGAGCTGTGGAATATCCATTCTCGAGGAAGAAAGAAGCATGCTTAAGATCTACGAAGCCGAGATCATCAGGGATGGTTCTGGGGAGTTACAAGGTCGCCAAGAAGGAGCCAAACAATGGACATAAGTGTTAGGAGTGTGCATTGGCGAGGAGGCGAACAAGAGGACGAGAGCGTAGAAGCGATGAAGGATACAAGAGGAAAGAAACATGTGCCTGGAGTTGGAGGCGCTCGTGGAGGTCGTTAATGAATGATTTGCTTCAGCCATCACTAGTGCAGAGGTTCCCAATAGATTTTATGCCGTGGACCAGTACTATTAAACAAGTACTCCATAGACCATAGAGTAGGAATCCCAGGTGGAACTTGATGAATGTGGGGGCAGCATGAACAGCATGATATGCTGGAATATGTCAAGGTTTCGAAGGAAGATGCATTGGAGATTTTGAAGAGTATGAAGAAAGATCAGACTCCGAGACCGAACGGAATATAGCACATGTTACTACTGGATGCGTGGAAAGAGATTGTCTCGGCTTTAGTGATGACATGTGAGTCCTCATTGGCCACATGAATAGGTGCGAAAGATCAGATGGTGGGAGGTTCTAGCAAATATCATTATTTTGTTCAAGAAAGGTACCAGGATTAGCCCTGGAGATGATAGATCAACGACCCCTACTTCCGTGATGGGCAAAATTGTGGAGAATTCCTGAAGATACGGTGCAGGAGCTCCATCAACCTGTAACTGCAGCTTGGACATCCTCACTAATCGTACACAGGCGGTGAAACTAAGCAGGTGTGCATCGAATCCCGAAACCCTGAGCACAGGTTCCTTACAGTGGTGTGTACTGAGCCCACTTCTCTACTCTCCCTTCGCCTGTGACTGCATCCCTGTTCATGCTACAAACTCAATCATCATAGTCGCAGAGGACACAACAGTGATTGGACTAATCACAAAGTCTAATGAATCTACAGATACAGAGGATGAACTTTAACCTTCCACTCAACATCAAGAATACAATAGAATTGATAGTCGACTTTAAAAATGCAGGAAGTCTCAAACAAGCCCCATTGTTTCTAAACGGTGAAGTAATGGAGAGCGTCATCAGGTACAAGGTTTTGGTGATGAATATTATCGAGGAGCTCTCTCTGCGTCCATCTTCAAACCCTCGTTAGCAGCGAAAGCACAACAGTGACTATACTATATTAGGGAGATCAAATCTGTTTCAAAAATAGTCAACCTTTTATGTGCAATATTCTAGATGCAACGAGACAGATTGCAATCCACTCAAACGGTTAAGAAGGACGGGTCGGAACATCACTGGGACTCAACTACCGGACTCGGAGACAATCCTCAACTTTAGATGCCTACGGCAACATTAAAGACCCGTCCGATTCCTAACATTGTCTATTTAATTTCCTGCCATCTGGTAGGAGATAGGGAATTATCTTCGCCATGACAGCAGATTGAAATAACTTCATTCCGAGGGCCATTGCTCTGCTGAGTAATGCTACATCCTGGCTTGCCGGTGGCCTTTGAGTGCCACGTAAATCACTTGTTGATGTAAATGCAGTCTCTTCTTTTTTTAATTAATCCGCACCGCAAGCATTGCAAATATCTGTTTTGCCCGATCTGCGGCAGGAACCCAATTTCGTTTTCTTCTGCAAAAACAATAAAGTTCCATTTTATTCTATTCATTTGCAGAAGCACCGTCTGATTAGGGATAGCCGACAGGACTTTCAGAAGAGCAGAACATGTCTCACGAACCTGACTGAATACGGTGAGGAACTGGCAAGATATATTAATTAAAAGCCGAGGACTGGAGTTTGTGAATTTGGATTATAGTATGGTATTTTCGCCCAACGGTAAGCTCATTCAGGAAGGCAGAAGGCATGAGTTCCAGGGAAAATTACCTGTGTGGATTCAGAGTTGGTTTGGCAGAAGACAAAGGTTTCGGTGGCTTTCATTAGATGGGGGAAGGAGTGCTAGAGCCGCGAGGTAATTTGGCAGCCCTATAAAACCCCGCTGAATCCGCATTTACTGTCTTCTGTTCCGTTCTGGTCGTCACATTATAGGAAGGATGTTGAAGCGTTAGAGATGGAGCAGAGGAGATTTGCCGTGATTATGAAGAGAGGCTGAGAGAGCTAAGAATTTTCTGAGCGAGCTAAGGACAGGATATGAGCTATAATGTCAGAAAGGTGTACAAGAGGCAAAGGTCGATTGCATAGAAAGAGGTACTGCATATTTTCCAGGTAGAAATGGCGAATACGTGGTGGCATAACTTTGTGTAGTTGGGCGGAAAGTATGTGGTGATGGCAGAGGCATTTCTTTTACGCACATACTGAGTGGTGTGTGCGTGCAACGCTCTGTAATTAGTGGCATAGCGTCATATACATTAGGGACATTCCATAGGCTCTCAGATAGGCACGTAGATGAATGGAAAGATGATAGCTATGTAGTCGGAGCGGGTCAGATTGATCTTAGGCTAAAACGTGGGCACAACCGAGTGCCTACAATGCCATATTGCTGTATGCGTTATGCTTTCATGTGTTGCTAAAACATTCAGGGTGTGACTTGTGACTAGGCACTTCCTTACTGATGACAAACTGTTCTGGACCTTGAGAGTCCTTAATGATGGATGCCATCTTGTTCAGGCATTGCTTTTTGAATATGGTGTGGAGTCTGTTACCAATGCTGAAGATGACGACTTTGTGGCTTTTTCCGATCTTCTGCATTAGCATCTCCACACCTGACGGTGATGCAACAGCCTTAACACTGTGCAGGACACACCTGTATAAATTTTCTGGAGTTTTTTGTGACATCATAAATCTTCTCAAACTTTCTCGTAATTCCATTAATTCTTATTTCCTAACTCATCATCTGCAGAGCTGCGGACCCACAGGAAATGGAAGCTGCTCTCCCTTTCCACTGCTGACCCATCGATGAAGACTTACTTGTTTAGAGGTCAAAATTCAAAGTGCGTTCATTACCAATGTATACTTTTTCAACACTTAGATTTGTCTCCTTACAAATAACCACAAAGAAACGGTTAAGAAAGAAAACTGTCAAACACCCGTTGTGCAGAGGAAAAACAAAAAAAGACCAATGCTGCAAACGTTAAACTTAAGCAAATAACATTCAGAACTGAAATTCAGGAAAGTGAGTCCCCCACCCCCTGCAGACAGGAAGCCAGACATTGCAACAACCAATTCAAGAACATGTCCCTGCCTCAGTACCTCAGTCCAAACATCGCGTCGTTCCTCGCTTTCGGACACGAGCCCTACTGCTTCATTACTCTCACGGGCCTGGCCTCACCACCTCGATTCTGCTCGTTCCAAACTTTCCAATTTGGCCCCACTTTATGCTCGATCTACTCTCGGAGCTGTCCTCGGTCTCGGGCACGAGGCCGGGCTCTGCCTCGCCTCCGCTTGCCTCTGTTCTGCCACATCGAATCGCCTCAGTCCGCTCCGGCGATGGCTGTACATTGGCTCGTTCTCGGTTCTCCGACCTGGACCCCGATGGCTTGATTCGGCTTTCAAAGCAACACCGTCCAGCGCTTTCGAACTTTCATTTCAAACCGCAAAAATACCAGTTCATACAGGCGGTTTAAAAGCTCAACTCCGAATGGAAAATGGAGGCTTTTGTTTGCAACGATCCTTTACCAGAATAAAGTTATTAATGACGTATTTAGTTGTTTGCTTTTTTTTTATTGCCGCCAATAAGTGGTCACTGAGTTTCACCAGCACCATCTTACACCGGAAGCCTCTCCATCCCTCCCCACTTCTACTTCCTGACGACCATAATCAATTCAATACTTTCGATGACGTTGAGTGCAAGGCTGTTGTTGTGACATCACTCAACCTAAGGATTTACCTCACTCCTATACCGTTCCTCGTCACCCTCTGAGATCGTGCCTACAACAGTTGTATGATCAGCAATATTATAGATGATGCCTGAGCTGTGCCTATGCCACCGTTACAATTAAAGAACGTTCATCATGTCATCTCCAGCCGAGTAGGCCTGCTGTACTCGTAGTCACCCGAAAACAATGAACACAATCACACGGACAGAGTTAGTTGGCCAAACCTAACTGAATAATCGGCCAATCCCGTGATGTCACATGACATACCAATAAAGAGTCGCCCTGTGGTTCGGACGTCTCTCCACCCTATATGCTTTCAGGCGAATCCATCTTGATAATATTCCTGCAGTTTTCTGGTCCGTTCTGATAAGCGTAATCAAGAAAACCCAGGCTCGAGTGATGGTCCGGGTTTCAGTGTTTTCAACTGGGGATTCGCTTCGATAAGTTGCGGGGCTAACTCGGCTTGTTCACTAGCCCGTTGTGGAACAACGGATTCACTTGGTCATCTCCTGAGGTCTAGATGTTGGCGGCATACACTCAAGTGCTCAAGTAACCATCCTCAAGTATTGCAGTAACTTGTTGGTCCTCTTTCACCACAGCTTCTCCTTTCATCCACCTTCGGCTCTCAGGGTTCCGGCGATGATAAAGAGACGCATGCTGCGATCAAGCTCCATTATCTTCTGCAAATAGTTGGATTCTTTACTTGTAAATGCGGGACAATTATCACAGACTATATTATCAGGGATTCCATGCATACAAAATAGAGTGCGTAAAGTGTTTATTATCGACTCGCTGGTAGAAGTCTTCACCATTTTGGCCTCAATCCATTTGAAATGCGCATCGACGACTGCCACTGATTTGTGACCGTCCAATGAACCCGCGTAGTCAATGTGAAACATCTCTTTTATATGTCGAGACTGCCGACATGAGTCGCATGCACGAACACCGTGCTCGATGCTTTCATCAATTTTCGGCCACCAAACCGAATTCTGGACTAGAGCCTCCATTCGTTTTATGAGGAATTAGATTATTTGCCATTTCAGCTTGCTTTGCTAGTCTCCTTTATCTATACCAATATACGCTAGTGTCTGGGAATCCATTTTACCTTCTTGAGAATGCAAATAACATTTGTTTTTTTTTATGGAATGGAGACCTACATCAACCGTGAATTTCAACACCTCTTCTTCGCACTGGATTTGATGACCGTCCTACTATCAGCACTCGAGTTGCTGACCATTGACTGGAACGTGGCTTGGTCAGTAACATCATGGCCAACAAGAAGAGATCGGATGCTGTGGAACGTTTCGGTTTGGATGCAGGCCGATATCGGCAAACTCTGGTCAACTGTCATTTCTTTTGGCAAACGGAATGAGTCCTGGTTTCAACAGTCAATAGGCTTCTGGTGAAATTCAGCGCAACGGTAACATCGGAAAACCCGGAGTACATTTCCTCCAATTCTTAGCCAGGGACACTTTGTTGACGTCAGTATAATCTGCGGCAGTTGTAGATGGTGGAGACGTCACCGCTCTTTGTGCTTGGCACTCTTGCAACAAAACTGCACTTTTATCTGCCGCTTCCATGCCATTTGAGATATCAAAGGCTGACTGCAGTGAGAGCTCTGATTCGGCCGATAGGCGACGCTGAATGCGAAGATCACGCGGACGATTAAGCAACCTCGTATCATAACTTATCGAACAGCACCGTAATCACAAAATTCAGTCCGTTTTCTTAATTCAGCAACAAGCGTTGCTATTAATTCATTTTCTAACTGAAAACGAGAGCTGAACCTAACGCGTTGCGCAATATCTAATGGTTTACGATTGTAATTAGATACAATTAATCTCAGAAGTTCCTCATAAGATTTCAAAGACAGCAAATCGGGATCTACCAAACTTCGGACGATGTTGTATGTTTCCGGACTGCATAAACTGAGCAAGATGGAAACCTTCTGATTGGGCTCAGTGATGTTGTTTGCGCGAAAAGCTTGTCAAAACTTTCAACGTAAACCTTCCCGGGGTCAGTGAATCACAGTATTCCTCAACTATTCCAATTATAGTCATGATTCAAATGTGAACATAGATTCCAAAAGAGCGAGTGTTACAGATCCCATCCTCGTCACCACTGTTTTACGTAAGAACGTTAATCGTGTCCAGTGCAGCCGAACAAGATATGTTTGACTCGTAAACACGCAGAAAACAATTAACACGTTCACATGCACAGTTAGTAGGCCATACGTAAATTGATAAATGGAGAAGCCCGCGACATCGACCAATCCCTTGAAGACACATGACAGACTAATAACGCCCACATGGTAGATGGGACACTTCACTCTCACCTCTATCTCTTCCTCACTTTTAACCCTATTCTCCGTCTGTCTTCCCATCCCTCTTCCTGTACCTCTGTCTCAACGTTCACTCACTCACTCTCCCTTCTTCCCCACCTTCCTCTCTCCCACCTCGCTCCCCATGTACTGTATCTCTCGATCTCTCTCTATTCCGCCTCTCCCTGCGTCTTGTTCTATCCCTTTCTCCAATCTCCCCGCTGAGTCCCTCCGCTCAATCTCCCTCTCCAACCTCTCCCGACTCCCCTCTCTCTCACATACAGGATCGTGAGTGGGGTCACGGTGACTTTTGTGATAAGCTCTTTCAAGTAGCTGGTGATGCCCATCATCTCCATCGTCAATTGCAAGAACATCGAATGATTCACGGCAGAGGCTCCAGTGGTGAGTGGGATCTTTCAGTGCACGAGGTGTATGTTGGGGAGAGATGAGAGAAAGAGGGCAGAGCTGCAAAAGACTGCTGACGGAGAATGATGGAAGAAAGAGGGGATGATAGAAAGGGAGAGAGAGATAAATGAGAGAATGGTGTGGGGGAGAAAGGGGCCAGTGGAGTGGGACGGTGGAGAGGAAGCGAGAAAGGGGGAGAAAGGAGGAGATGGCTGACACCGGGTGATGATGGTTTTACTCATTTTGTCCCCTCTCTCCACCCCTTCTATTTCACCACTGCCCTCTGCAATCTCTGACCCTTCCGCTTCTCCGTCTGCAGTGGATTGTGGTTATCAATGCCAACCAGTCCAGAACTACAGACCTCGCCTTCTTCTTCTCCAGAAACCACTCTGCCACTTCTCCCTTTGACGGAACCCTGTGACGATCCCTTCCCCACTCCACGGGACAGCCAGATGCAATTTGGACAAACGGCCCTGAGAAGGGCAGCAAAATAGTAGGACAAGGTTTGGAGACGTTGTCAGGATTCCAGTCTCTCCTTGTAACCACCTTCCTTCCCTTGCGCAACCCAGATCCAGCCATGGTGTGAGTTGACCCGCCCCCCCCCCCCCGCCTTCGCCATTCCGTCACTCCCAATTTCCCATCAGCTCGTCCTTACTCGTTGTGCATCGCATTCTCAGCCAGTGGTCACCCCCAACGAGAAATGCTGAATTTCTTCATGAATAACCTAATATCATCGGCGTCTCTATCATGGGATGTTATGGGGAAGCAAAGCGGGGATTGTTGTGCCGTTGGGAGCGATCTTTGTGTCTTCCTCATCAGAAAGTGATGAATCAAAAGGCCGGGGGATAGATAATTTTGTGTCGCTATGTAAGACAGAGATAAGACAAGGAACTACAACAGATGAGCTTTACAACAGTGAAGGGTCAGCTAATGGATGGGATTCAGATGGGCAGAATTCACCTGCAGAGAAAGGTAGAGTCGCCGGCAGGGGTTCTGATTGACAGAGCAGGCAAAGGAGTGACATGGGGAATATAGCGTATGGCGGTGCAGGGTATGAACTTTGGAATGACAGATTAATGCGCAGAGAAGTTTCTAATTGGTGAAGTAATTCAGAAATAAGAGATTCATAGGAAGTGACGAGTCATTGCTCTGGATTTACTGGCCCATCTTGCAGGGCAATTCGGTAGTAAAGAGGCGAATGCAATGCTGCTATTCATTTGCAGAGGAGTCCCATTTGATGTCACAGACGGAGACCCAATCGATGGGTGTAGTTAAGCAAAAGGTTGACAGTTTGTTCATTGGTGAGGGAGTTCACAGTTTTTTGGTGAAGGGAATAGATTGGGGCTGAGAAAGAGATTACCTGAGAAAGAACAGCACAAGAGTTCGATGGGACGAATGAGTCGATTGTGCATCTGTATCCTGTGGTTTAATGGTCTAATGCCGTGTCATTCGACCGTCAGTATTAACTATCGCCCAAAGTCTTAATAAAGTGTCTATCGACAGCTTCGACCGCTTTGCATTCAATAACATTCTTTTTACCAGCTAAAAGACAGCCAGGGAAATGAGGGAGGAAAGCTCCTTCCTCACAAAGTCATGCAAGTAACCAGTAGCGACAGACTTTCTGCAAATGATACCGGACCTTGGGGCGAAATTCCCTGTGCAGGGGAACTCTTCGCAACATTGATACACTGTGTTCAGTTCTGGTCACCTCACTGCAGGAAGGATGTGAATACTATAGAGAGAGTGCAGAGGAGATTTACTGGAAGCCGATACAATAAGGTCTTTTAAGAGCCTCTGAGATAGGTACATAGAAAGTAGAAAGACAGAGGGGCTATGCGGTAGGGAAATTCCAGGCAGTCTCTGGAGTAGGGTCGGCACAACATTGTGGGCCGAAGCGCCTGTCATGTGCTCCAAATGTCAATGTTCTTTGTTATCTGTAAAGCAACCTATTGGGCATGTGTACACTCACAGTTGAGGTGAGCGTTTCTGTACACGCGGATGTTGTCTGCTCAGAGTGTCTTAAACAACTTGCGGATGTTGGATGTAATCAGCTGAATGTCTTTGTGCCGCTGCCTGTTCATCTGAGTACGGGCCAGGCTCGAGTTGATTTCCGAAGCGCTGAGTGTTAATTCCGCCCGCTCTCCTACTGACGGCGGTATTTCCACTGGGTGCTTCGTATCCTCTCCGTCACCGAGAAGCATCGGCTTTTATCTCGCTTAATCGTTGAGTATTTGTACTGAAGGGTGGGATTCATTATCAAAAGTGGTGTGGCGATGAAGACAGCGGAAAATGGTGCAAAGCAATGAAAAATTGAAAGATAGGATGTGTTTAATAATGGGTTTAAGGTGGATATGGCGAGGTGCGGCCGCCGAAAGGACTATTTCCGTACTGCGTCGCCTTCCGACTCTGAAACGATTTGATTCTCGCAGCTGCCACGGTGTCTGGTGACCTTCAGTTCTGTAACGTCAAGATGGAAAACACTGCGACCTCCTCTGAGAAGCACTTAGAAGCCTTGCTTATGGATTAGTTGAATAATTGACACGAGCGGATACTTTGCTGCGCTAATAGTCTGCTCTCTGAACTTGGACTGAGTTACCCCATAAATAAAAGTGTTCGTTAAGCAACTTAATATCATCAGCATTTATCCAACGTGTTCAACTATGTATTCCGTAACGTTGTAATTAAATGGATCCAATCCGGCAATGGTGTTATAAAGGAATTCTGAAACATTTACCGACCACAGGATGATGAAACTTCCGGAGATGGTGAGAAGTAAGATCACAGAACTCCTCCTGCTCTCCATTTCCGGGTCACTGCGGTTCTCCGCCTTGCTCTGACCCCTCAGCCCCTTACGGACACGACTAGTCACCAAAATGTGTCTGACTGTCAGAGCGTTGAGGTGTAGTATTAACACGAACGGGAGTAATGGTGCTAGAAGGGTAGAAAACATTCTATACCCCACCCACCCGGAATCCGCAAAAAGTAGGCCGGCTTTTGAATGCAGTCCCAGGGTATGTTGTTAATGACGCTAACAGGACGAAATATAAGGAAGATGGGCACAATTTTAAATCAGAATAAAGCGCCACTTGTTTCAGAACAACAGCCACAGTTTTCCAGGTGCAGTAGTTTACTTTCCGCTTCTGACAACAGATAGCAACAAATCGATCAAACGTAAAAGTGACAGTGAACCAGACAGAACAGTCAGTGGCTGCCAAACCTACGGCGTAGATCACACTGCATACGGGGGTGATGTATATGAAAGTCCCGGTGAAGTAATTGTTACGAATGTGCCGCAACTCTGAAGGGTACAAAGTCGCCCCTTCCTTTTCGAGAATCGCAAGATCGCTATTAATTCGGGTCTGGGACCCAGGAAATGAGAGAGAGACACGCAGAATCCACAAGGTTTGGAATATGTCCTGGCCTCAGCGAAATCGGAACCATTGATAATAACTATTGTCTCTTGAAGACGGAATTGTGTATTGAGTACTGTACTATTCATTGAAGCCCCTCAGGGGACGACCAGAGTGGGCTGGTTGAGGGATTGCATCATCCCAACCTGATTGACATCTGAGACCCCATGAGTAAGGATAAAAGAGGGTCTGGGGAACAACCCCTTTAGGCGCACCAGGTGAAACGCTGGAAATCCAGTGACAGCGTTTTATAGCAAAAGCCGGTGGGGCTCGCGTGCGCCCTTCCCTTGCCTGGGTTTGGCGGGCTCACCACGGAAGATCGGTTTAGCTAAAGGAGAGGCCACAAGTGAAAGGCCACGACAACGAGACTCCTGACGGATCAAAATCATAAAGGTTGGAAAACCCGCAGCGGTAACTGTTCCCATTCTATTCCTATTTCTCTCTCTCTCCAACAAAGTGCAACACAGCGACAACCAAAAGACGGCAGCTTGTGGAACTGCAGTGAACTGTATATTTCTATCGGACAATTCATTATCCCCTAGACAACGATAGAGCTTATTTCTTATTGAGTATTATTATACCCGCACTTTTAGATTTTAGTATTGACGACGTATATTATCTGTATATTTGCATTGATATTATTTTTGTGTATTTTTACTAATAAATACTGTTAAAAATAGTACCATCAGACTTCAACGGACCTCTCTATCTTTGCTGGTAAGTGACCCAGTTACGGGGTTCGTAACATAATAATAACTGATGCGCCACAATATGACTTGAAAAATGATGGTTAGTAGATCCGCCTTTGCCTCGGCCACCAGGTAGAGAGTGATGCAGGTGCAGAGACCGCATTTTCCCCGGGACAGGATCACAATCGGCACTAAATTCACTGAGGGTGAAACCAAAAGAATTAGAAAATTTATGTCTCGGGTCCATGGGCCTCAATGCAGAGATTAGCTGGAAATTAAGATCAATAAATGGCTGCAGATAACTCATTTCTGGAGTTTTAAAAGGGGTGAAACGCCACCATATTCAGTACTGGAGGCATTGTCAACTAATCGCCGAAGGCTCTTTCGAGAAATCAATATCAATCGCCCAAAACAACCAAGCGAAATTTTGCAGATGCTGGAAATCCATGCAACACACACCTGCTGAAGTATCGCGGCACGAATCGTCGACTGTATTTTTTCCGTAGATGCTGCCTGACCTGTTGAATTCTTCCAGCATTTTGTGTGTGTCACATAAAACTCCCAGCATCAGGGTTTCGACTGATATGTAAAGCCCGGATATCTCGTCAACTTTCTCAGCGATGGTGATCGCCGCGTTCCCGTCAACTATGTTCAGGCACTGCCCGCATGCCGTGAAGCCCGGCCCCTCCACCCCTCTCCGTTTACAAATTTCAAAGCAAGTTTAGTTTTCTCGTTCGATTGATTTCCTTTGCCCCTCGACTCCGGTCCGTTACCTGCCCACATGGCTGTTTCACTTCTTTACATTTCTGAAAGCATTTTTGGTCGGGATTCCTTCGCCCATTCCTTTCTGATCGGTATCAATGTGTTCGAAAAGGAAGTTCCACTTTTTGCTTTTAATTATTCAATCTGACTTGTTGAAAGTTTCAGATATTTTGCTTGTTAGTGCTTAAAGCATCCAATTTCTAAAGCAAAGACAATATACCTACTTCAAAGCATCTGCCTGTTTTAAAGGTCGCTCCAGATCACAGCAGCGTTATTCTAAATGCTTTGAAGAATATTCTTCCGGTGCAGGGTATCGCATGAAGCTTACCCCGTCGGACTGCTAACGGAAGATGATGTTTTGGCTCTGAAATCCCGCTTCACTTCACAAAACATGGACACAAACACTGGTGCGCGAAAACGCGCACAGTCCCTTACCAGAATTTTGGCAACTCCCGATGGTTTGGACTCTATGTCATAGGAGACGTCAACCCTTTTCCCCTGAATCTCACCGGCGATTCGCTTCCCTCGTTGCCTTCAAACATGCAGCAATTTCATAAAATCACGGCGCAATACTTTTGCATTTGAATTTAAAGGATGTTACGCTGTTGATATGGAATAACACAAAATAGCTAGTTAAGGTGCTGAGTGCGCTGTATTATCCGGGTTTACTTTGTATCAATAAATCAAAACTGCCCGTCATGAATTCATAAAATAAATCCATCTCCCGATTTCCACTCTACATCTGTTTCAACTGCTGGTTTATTTTCTGACAAGGCCACGGATTAAACCGCAAAGGAACTTCTGAACGAACAGAGAGTTTTATCACAATGTCTGAAACGCACTCACTGATACACCGGCATCACAAAGTTGTCGGTAACTGAACGAGTCCAAAGACTGCGTATACAGAACTGCACATGTTAGTTAGTCTCTGCTCTTACCAGGAACACCAATAACGGCAATGATCATGTAACACGTCTTTCTCACAAGGTAAAATGTTTCAAGCATGTTGTGTGAGATTTACCCTGTCTTCCAGCTGACCGCGATCTCGCTGAAGAAACTCTGAGCTGATGAATCTCCACGGTCAATCATTTGTACTCGCTCCAGCACACTGGATATTCAATACTATGCAAGGATGACGCGCTTTCCAACAGCAGGGACAAAAATACGCATGACGTGAATTCTCAATTGTGAAGAGGTATAGCTAGCTTGACACGAAATTGCAAAATCTCAAACACGAAGAAATGACGGTCATAGAGGTCAGTGAATGTATTTGTGAAACACTCTCAGCCTCACCTCTCTGTTTCGGGATTGCTATCGATGAAGCAGCTATCTCCTTCCTTTCCGACTCTGAGGAATATCTCGCCCCGAAACCCTGACTGTTTATTCTTTTCCATAGATGTTACCCGCTCTGCTGATTCATTCCAACATTCTGTATGTGGATCAAATTGATGTGGTCCCTCACATGGTAAACCAGATCCAATCAAAGAACACATCGGTATAAAGCAAAGTAATTTAATCACCGTACACATGACCCACGAATTGGCGCAAATGCTTCAACCGACAGAACATCTGCCTTCATTACACTTGTAGCAACAATGACAATGTTTTGCAGATGCGCTAAATTGGTAGCGTTGTCGATCGAGAGGGAGACAGTCGGATTTATGTATCAGACAATCTGAACTGTAGTTTCACTGTGAATATAACACACGTTCTACGTTCTGTTCATTTCCTGACGTGCTACCCGGATGTACTCATGGATTGTACGGTCTGAACTGAATAGCATACAAGAAGAAGAGTTGACTTGTCCAGATACCCGTTTCAGTAATAAGCGATTGCATCTTTGGTTATGGCATGAAATTGATCAGTTTGTCAGATGGTCAGCGAAGGGCAGACAGTGATCAATATGAGGTGCGTGGTGATTACCTTCTATGGATGAGTAGAACTGCGATATTCACAAAGAGTGACGGGTTTCTCGAATGTGTTGATGTAGAGACAGAGAAGGAAATGAAAGTTCTTACATCAGTGAGGGTGGGATTGCAGATTGAGTCAGGGTGTGTTCAATTCATTCCAAGTACTGCCTTCACTGACGGGAAAGGTCGTGGTGCATATTATACAATAATCGCCCGGTTAGAGAGCGTTTCTGCTCCCGATGGGCAAGGGATGTATTTACAGTGGGGCCGGAGCAGAGGGGATTCACCAGGAAGTCTCTGAACAAGGGAAATGACAGACATCAGAGGAGAATTCGCCATTCTCTCCTTAACGCGGAGGAGGAAGAGGTGATTTACAGCAGAGACTTTTAAAAATTATTGGCAGCATTTATTTCTTCAGTTGTGGTAACCGTTTCTCGGTGTCAGGTGCGTCTGAAGCCAAGATCATACGTTTAGTGGAAGTGTACTTTTTAACGTAAGTTAGCGTAAATTGTGGACATCCTGTGTTTCATTCTGATGTAAGGAAAAGACTCAGCGAAACTGATGCAGACCAGCCTACCTACAGTTTCCACGGAATTTGAGGGGGGGGGGGGGGGGGACGGACGGAATTTGGTTTCACTGACTGCAGAACGCTAGGGCGCAGTCCATGTGGTTGACCCTGAGCTCCCATTACATCACACGTTAATGTTTATTCCACCGTCATTCAGACGTATTTCTCTGACTACAGCCCTTCTCCAATGCCATCATGAAGTATAAATGAGAGAAACGACACATTGTCTTTCAACTGGACGCCTTGCAACGATCGGGAATGAACTGTGACTTTCTTTTCTTGCACAGGCTGAACCGCCCTCTTGTTGTTTCTGATGCTTGTGTCTCTTTCTCGCCCCGGCGCGATGAAACCCGAAGGAACGGAACATATTACATGTCCCACAGAGACTGAATAAAGTGGCATGGTCTAATTTATTTTTTACCGCTCCGCAGTCTCCACGTTGACAATTGGCACACGTACACTGTTGACCCAGTTCCAAGGGTGAGTGTTTATTAGCTTCCCTTTGAATGCAGTCTGTCTCACAGGAGGTGTTCTACAAGTCGGCGTTTCTGTTTTAAACCCTAAAACAATATCCATCAAGCGACTCAAGATAGAAAAAAACGTTCATGGAGAAAATAGGTCGATCTATGTAAACGATTAAAGTAAAGGAATTAGCTTACGTGAGGTAATGCGGGTGAATCACATCTTAAAAAATGTCCGAGAGGAGAGTTATTCGAGGATGACATTCACATAATCGAAAGCGGCTGTGCTATAAATGTAGAGTAAATATCTGTGTGCACGCCCACTGCGTTTGCCGATCCCTCCACAAACTGTCAACGAATAGTAAAGATAACGCCCAAGAAAGAGAGCCTACGTTAGCCAGGCGTCCCTCTTGATTCCAATGTAATGTTCATGTTTCCAACTTCGGATCATTCGCCTCTGCGATGGTTGGTCTGCACAGATTTGTCCTTTCCTGCTCTCTTGAAGTCCTGTATTTTAACCTATTTTATATATCAGATCACTGTTACGTTTCAAACGTTGGGGGAGACGTCACGTGATGACGTATGATCGAGACGTAGAAATCCAGCTCTCCCGTAAATAAACTAATAAATGAATGTTTAAGTGAAGAAAAGTTAGTAATATTTTCTAAAAACTACGTCTAAACTACTCAGGATTTACCTTAGATATGCCTCCTAAACAGACAAAGAAGAAAGCTTCTACTTTGCAGACAGTACAAGCTGGGTCGGCCACCATGAAGAAGCCTCGGACTCAAGTGCATCTTACCTCCGGCGATATAGAACAGGAATCGGCCGCAACATCAACAGTTTCCAAGAAGGAACAACAGGAACTGCGCGTGCGCGCAGGAAAGGGCTTGCGCAAACATGAGCATTTTGAACTAAAAATCCCAGCTACGATTGGAAGCGGAAGTGAAAATGAATCCGATTTGGATTCTCCGGAACATAGAGATGAAGATGAGGAGGTAAACGAAGAATAACAGGAAAAGGTTGGAGGTGGAAGATATTCTGGAGACATAAGAGAAGCTTTGGCGCAAATAATGCATGAATTAAAATAAATAAAAACATTAAAAATAATAAAAGAAGATATTAAAAATATGAAGACTATGTTTGATAAAATGGTGAAAAAACAGGAGAAAACGGACAAGAAAGTTAAACAGCTGGAAGAAATAACGGGAGACATTATTGATAGAGTGAATAAAATGGAAGATAATATTCTTGCCTGGACATCAGAAAGAAAACGACTGTTGGAAAAAAAAAGACGTGCTTGAAAATTTTAGTAGACGAAATAATATTAAAATTGTTGGTCTTAAAGAAGGGACAGAGGGACAGGATCCAATAAAAAAATTTCAAAAATGGATCCCGGAAAATTTGGAAATGGAAGAGGGAACCCAGTTGATTGAAATCGAAAGGGTCCACAGAGCCTTAAGACCAAAACCTCAACCTGATAAAAACCCACGACCAATCTTGATAAAATGCTTAAGATATCAAGATAAAGAAAAGATCCTGAAGGCGGCTGCCCAATGTGCCAGTAAGAGAAATGAGCCATTGATGATAGAAGGGAAAGCTGTTCTTTTCTATCCTGATATAAGTTATGACCTTTTGAAGAGAAAGAAGGAATTTAACCCAGCGAAAAAAGTTTTATGGGAAAAGGGTTATAAATTTATATTGCGCCACCCGGCAACACTGATACTTTTTTTTGATGACGGAAAAAGAAGATTTTTTACTGATCATCGGGATGCAAAGGAGTTGGCACAAGTACTCCCAAATATTCACTAGACACAGTAAAGATTTAAAAGTGAAACAGATTAAAGATGAAGATCGGGAAACTGAAGTGAGTTGATGCGCATTAAGGACAGAAGAATATTTAAATATACTTTTAGTTATATGATACGGGGGAGAAAGGTAAAAATTTGAGAAATATTAATCGAGAGTAGTGTGTTACGAACCCTATAACTGGGTTACTTACCAGCAAAGATAGTGGCGTCCGTTGGAGTCTGGTGATACTATTTTAACAGTATTTATTAGCAAAAATACACAAAAATAATATCAATGCAAATATACAGATAATATACGTCGTCAATACTAAACCTAATAGTGCGGGTATAATAGTAATCAATAAGAAATAAGCTCTATCGTTGTCTAGGGGATAATGAATTGTCCGATGGAAATCTAAAGTTCATTTCAGTTCACACAGGCTGCCGTCGTTTGTTTGTCGCTGTGTTGCAATTGTTGGAGAGAGAGAGAGATAGAAGAATAGGAACAGTTACCGCTAAGTGTTTTGCCAACCTTCCTTTATGATTTCGATCCGTCGGTGTCTCGTTGTTGTGGCCGTTCAAGTGTGACCTCTCCTTTAGCTAAACCGTTCTTCCGTGATGAGCCCGCCACCCAGGCAAGGGTGGACACACACGCGCTCTTACCGGCTTCGCTATAAAACGCTGTCACTGGATTTCTAGCGTTTCTCCTGGTGTGTCTGAGGGGTGTTTCCCCAGACCCTCCTTTTATCCTCACTCACGGGGTCTCAGATGTCAGTCAGGTTGGGATGATGCAATTCCTCAACCAGACCACTCTGGTTGTCCCCTGAGGGGTTTCAATGAATAGTACAGTACTCAATACACAATTCCTTCTCCAAGAGACAATAGCAGTAATCAGTGGTTCCGTTCCGCGTTTGTTAGGAGACATTCCAAACCTTGTGTATTCTGCGGTGTCTATAACAACTGCCTTTGCTGTTATCCTGTGTATCTCCCATTACTGACATGCTGTGTATCTCTCTCATTTCCTGGGTCTCGGACCCGAAATAATAGCGATCTTGCGATTCTCAAAGGGGGGGGGGCGGGCATTGGCGATTCTGTACCCTTCTGTCCATCAGATTTGCTCCACATTCGTAACAAGTGATATTATTTTTTCTTCTCTTACTTTTTTCATGTTACGGGGGAGCTGGGGGAACTTCGGATCCATCGCTACGGGATTCATGTATGTAATCATGGCGTTTGCTATGGCCCGCACAATGTAGGGGGGTAATGTTGTGCTTATTTTTCATTCACAACATTAGCAGGGGTGGGTTGTTTTTTTTCATTATTATCCATTTTTCTTTTATTTTTCTTTCTTTGCCTGGATGATCGGAGGGGAGACACATAGCAACATGGAGAATTTTAAAATAATTCCCCAAGATACTATGAGAGTTGAAATATTATATATTATTGTAGACTGGAGTAACCCCGTTAAAAATAATGACTAATTTACTGATTTTTTTAAGTTTTAATGTTAATGGGCTTAATGGACCGGTGAAAAGAAAAAAGATTTTAACATACATGAAGAAAATGAAAATAGATATAGCTTTTATACAAGAAACACTTTTAACAGAGATAGAACATCAAAAACTAAAGAGAGATTGGGTCGGAAATGTTATAGCAGCTTCATTTAATTCAAAAGCGAGTGGAGTTGCAATTTTGATCAACAAAACTTTACCAATTAAAATACAAAATGTATTAATTGATTCTGCGGGAAGATATGTAATTATACATTGTCAAATCTTTTCAGAACTATGGACTCTTATGAATATTTATGCACCAAATGAAAATGATGTAAAATTTATACAAGAGGCTTTTTTGAATTTGGCTGACGCACACGATAAAATATTAACAGGTGGAGACGTTAACTTTTGTCTCGACCCAGTTTTAGATAGGTCAACAAAGGTTGTTACAAAACCAAAAGTAGTAAAATTAACTTTATCATTGATGAAAGATTTAAATTTAATTGATATATGGAGAAGAATTAACCCCAGAGAAAGAGATAATTCATTTTATTCAAATAGACATAAAACTTATTCAAGAATAGATTTTTTTCCTACTATCAGAGAATATTCAAGACAGAGTGAAAAATATGGAATATAAAGCAAGAATATTGTCAGATCATTCCACTTTGATAATGACAATGATAATGATGGATAAGGAGGAATTGATTTACAGATGTAGATTTAAATCAATATTATTAAAACGTCAAGATTTTTGTGATTTTATGAAAAAAACAGATTCAGGTTTTTTTTAGATACAAATTCACATTCAGTTGATGATAAATTTATATTATGGGAAGCGATGAAGGCATATTTGAGAGGCCAGATAATGTTATAATTATAAAATTAAGAAGGAATATATGGTAGAAATATATCAATTGGAAAAAGAGATTACAAAATTAGAAAAAGAATCTCAAAGATATATGACAGAAGAAAAACAAAGACAACTTTTTAATAAGAAGCTGCAATATAATACACTTCAGACATACCGAACAGAAAAAGCAATTATGAGAACTAAACAGAGATATTATGAACTAGTGAAAGATCACACAAGATTCTTGCTTGGCAGTTAAAAACAGACCAAGCCTCCAAAATGATAAATGCAATTAGAACAAGTGTAAATAAAATTACTTATAAACCTTTAGAAATCAATGTAACTTTTAAAAATGTTTATTCTGAACTGTATCAATCAGAATCACAAAATGATATTGTTGAGATAGAAAGGTTTTCACAAATAACTCTCCCAAAATTGAATTCGGAAGAATAGAAGGAATTAGATGTGCCTTTTACATTAAAAGAGGTCGAAGAAGATCTTACTCTGAAGATCACTTCAGAGTAATAAATCTCCAGACGAAGATGGTTTTCCTCCTGAATTTCACAAAAAGTTTAAAGATTTATTAATTCCTCTTTTTATGGAGCTAATACACCAAGCAGAAAGAACGCATAAACTTACAGAATCTTTTTCGACAGCTATTTTAATAGTATTGCCAAAAAAAGACCGAGATCTTTTAAAGCCAGCATCACATAGACCTATTTCTTTGTTGAACATGGACTATAAAATAATAACAAAGATTTTATCTAATAGATTATCTAAATACTTACCAAAATTAATACACATGGACCAAACAGGATTTATTAAAAATAGACAATCGGCAGATAATGTAGCTCGGTTACTTAGCATAATTCATTTGGCACAAAAGAGGGAAGAATTGAGTGTGACAGTTGTTTTGGATGCAGAAAAAGCATTTGATAGATTGGAATGGGATTTTTTATTTAAGGTGTTGGAAAAATATGGATTAGGAGTATCTTTTATAAAATGGATTAAAACATTAAATACTAACCCCAAAGCTAAAGTGGTGACAAATGGCCAAATTTCACAATAGACAATAGACAATAGACAATAGGTGCAGAAGTAGACCATTCGGCCCTTCGAGCCTGCACCGCCATTTTGAGATCATGGCTGATCAATTGCTATCAATATTGATATTGATTACTATCAATTTCAACATCATTTCAGTTAACAAGGTCAACTAAACAGGGTTGTCCATTATCACTTGCTTTATTTGTGTTGGTGATAGAACCGTTAGCTGAATTAATTAGAACTGACTCAGATATTATGGGTTTCAGAGTTAATCAGGAAGAATATAAGATTAACTTATTTGCTGATGATGTTCTGATTTCTCTAACTAACCCATTGCATTTGTTGCATAAATTATCTTTTAGATTGGAAGAATATGGGAAAATATCAGGGTATAAAATAAATTGGGATAAAAGTGAAATTCTATCCCTTACTAAAGGAGATTTTAGTCAATGTCGATTAATAACTCAATTTAGATGGCCGATAAATGGTATAAAGTATTTAGGTATAAGAGTTGATAATGATATAAAGAATTTATATAAATTAAATTATTTGCCATTATTGAAAAAAATTCAAGAGGATCTTGATAAATGGATGATGTTACCAATAACGTTAATAGGTAGAGTCAATGTTGTAAAAATGAATATATTCCCTAGATTACAATATTTATTCCAAACACTACCAATACAATTACCGCAGAAGTTTTTTCAAGAGTTAAATAAATGTGTCAGGAAATTCCTTTGGAAAGGTAAGATGTCAAGAATATCGTTGGAAAAATTGACAAGGAAATTTGATCTAGAAGGGTCAAATTACCAACTTTTAAGAATTGTTACAAAGCAAATCAACAGATTTATTGCATCTTTTTTTTTTAATGAAGATAAACCGGCATGGATTAGAATAGAATTAGATAAAATAGGAGAAAATATACCAGAAGATTTTCTATATAAATGGGAATCTAAATGGATA
Organism: Hemitrygon akajei; assembly: GCF_048418815.1. NCBI lineage: Eukaryota > Metazoa > Chordata > Chondrichthyes > Myliobatiformes > Dasyatidae > Hemitrygon > Hemitrygon akajei. The sequence goes on from NC_133131.1 coordinate 60,515,198, forward strand.
CGGGAAAAGAAAGAATCTCCTATACTAAAACATTTGATTGATTTATGGAATAAGATAAATGTTGATGATGAGATAAAGAAATCTTTATTAGCAAAGAGATCTTTAATTCAAAATAAGCTTATCCCTTTTACAATGGATAATCAACTTTTATATAACTGGTTTCACAAAGGGATTAGATATATAGGAGACTGTTTTGAAGGAGGTATATTAATGATATTTGACCAATTAAAGAATAAATATAAAATATCAAATAACACTCTTTTCTGTTATTTCCAATTAAGGGCTTATTTAAGAGATAAACTGGGTCAAACAATGTTATTGTCGATACCTGATGAAATAGAAACTTTAATTCATAAAGGAAAAATTAAAAAAATTATTTCTGGTATGTATAATTTGATTCAAAAACAGGCAATTAAACAAGGAATTAATACGTCAAGCCAAAAACGGGAAACTGATTTGAATATTAAAATTGATGAAACAAGTCGGTCAAGATTATGTCTTGACAGTATGACAAATACAAAAAATGTTCGACTAAGATTAGTACAATATAACTTTTTACATCAAATATATATTACACACAAAAAATAAATAGATTAAACTCAAATTTATCTGATCAATGTTTCCGATGTAATCAGGAAATTGGTACTTCTTTACACTCTACTTGGTCTTGTTTTAAAATTCAACCTTTTTGGACAAATTTAAGAGTTTTACTGGAACAAATTATTTGGAATACAACTTCCACATAATCCAACATTATTTTTACTAGGCGATATTGAAGGGATAAAATTGAAATCCAAATGGAATAAATATCGGAAAGAATTCATAAAAATTGCTTTGGCAGTAGCCGAAAAGGCTATTGCAGTTACTTGGAAATCGGATTCATACTTAAGTATAGATCGTTGGAAGAATGAAATTTTAGCTGCATTCCACTTGAAAAAATTACTTATAATTTGAGATAAATATGAAATATTTCTGAAAATTTGGCGCCCTTATTTACAAAAAAATAGGATTAAGTATATAGGTGCTCCGAAGATAAAATTATTGGTAATCTGGGGAAAGAAATAAATATACATATTAAAGCTATTATGAACTCCGTGGAGCGTGGGGATCTTCCGAATTCCAGGCATTCTTTCTTTCTTTTCTCTTTCTTTCTTTCTTTCTTTCTTTTTTCTTCTCTTTTTTTTCTATAGGGATATGTTAGGGGGAGGGGTTAAGGGGAGGGGGGAAGGGTTGATGATTTATTTTTTCTTTCTGTAACCTATTAGAAAATTCAATTAAAAATTTTTTTTTAAGTTTCAAACGTTATGGCACTTGCCCCCAGACTTGCGATTTTGGTAATTTATATGTCGTTTCCCACTCAGAATGCTTCAAATCATTCCAACCAGGTCAACCTAACAGTGCGCGTAGACCACCAGGTCACAGAGTTTTCCGTCAACAGGCCTGCCCTTTTTCAGCTTTATTAACTGAATGTTCTGAATTTTAGCAGCTCATCATAAAACTAAAAAAAAACGACGTGCTCTGATTCAGCCACTTGTGAATAGGAGGTTCACTCTGGAGACCACATGGCAAGAACATTCTCCTTGTCTCGTCCCAATGTGTGTCTGTCTCTTTGTCTATCTGTCTATCTATCCGTATATCGATTCATCCATCTCCCTATCTACCGGCAGGTACTGGCATGTACAGCTGTAAGTTGCCCGCTGACGAACCGACCATTGCAGGGACCAGTATGGTGAATCTACTCTGCATTCTCGTTATTGCAAATATCGAATAACAATTTTTCAGATAAACTGAGCCACTATTTATCACAATTTCCAGATGTGGTTAAAATTGATTACCTTGATTTTTCTTTAGTCTTCTAATCAATAATTTCTCCAAGAGAATTTTCGGTAAGTACATGCATGGGTGAGTACTGAGGTTACCGGCCAGACGAGGTTCAATGAAACTGGCCGAGAGCGAGGACTGGATGGGCGATGGGGCCCGTTTTGTGCTATAGTGCTCCATGATTCCATTCATCTAAATATAACACCATTTGTTTTCCGAACTACCCGCTGCACCTTAGGATGTTGTCAGTTACAGAGAGTCAGCATTCCAGCATTCCTGAGAATTAATACACGCGCGCTTTTGCACAGTGTCCCTGAGCTGACCGCGTGATCTCACTCACTTAGTTTGCTTACATTCTGCTAAAGCCTTTAGAAATTACCATCATAAGAAGTAGCATCAAGATGTGTCATTAACACAACTGGAAATGTTGCAGTGGTCCTTATGATCTCTGACAGACAGAGCTCGCTCTATGGCCTGTGCACATGAGCGTCGCAGAGCACCGCGAACCCTTTCAATTCCTCAGTGAATACCTCTCTCACCCTCTGTTAATTCTGGCTCCCCACTTAAAACACTCATTTCGTCTCGTCAGCCGAGACGCTGCTAAGTTGGGCACCCACCTGCTGGGGGGGGGGGTGCAGCTGCTGCAACCTCTATTGTCTTCACCCGATAAATCCATGGAAACAGAAGAGTCCCTTCCCTCACCAAATTCACACGAAATAATCACAACATGGCCATTATCTTCAGTAAGTCCTTCTACCTTCCATCTTGTTAGCATATGTATATTGCCTGGAGAAGAAGAGTGATGGATAGATTACTCTGTCGGGGGGAAATGAGAAATCGGGGCATTCCATGTTTCGCGGAAACCTGGTTCAGTCCATACACGTCGAATGCATCGGTAAGACCCGTAGGGTTCTCTGTACATAGAATGGACTGGACTGCCTATTCGGAGAAGCAGAAAGGTGATTTAGAATAAACTATTTGAAGTGCTATGAAACAGCAGTCTTCCTGTTCTTTGTTCCCCCAAACTGGAACATGTATTGATTAGGTGCCGACTTACCAAGAAAGTTCTTCTTTGTGATCCTGACTAGAGTTAACATACCGCCAAATGTCTATGTTAACAACGCACTTGCGATATTAATTGATGGCATCAGTAAAGAAGAAATAGTGTAGCTCGACTCATTTCGAATCAATCAGTGACTTCAATCAGTCTTTAAAATTATTGGTGCTCGGAGCTCAGTGTTTGGCTGACCTGGTGGGACTGGATTGAATCAGTGTGAGTTGAAAATAACAAATTAAATTACCTGGAGCACAAGTCTGGGCAGAAGAACCATAAAGTTTGAATCAACGAAATTGAAACTTAACTGATTGGATAATAAAAAAATACTTCGGAATAAGATCTATGGTGAACAACCATCGCAGAAATCGGTGACACCAAGACGGAAACATCAAAATTACTTCACGATAAAGAAGAAATCATGACCATGGTCGTTTCTTTTTTTTCCCAGGTTCTACCTTTCCTGTGCTTTGACTGTTCGTGGAGAGTGAGGGAATCCTATTGGGTTCACACGTGGGTATTTACTCTACTGTTATAGTACAGCCGCTTTCGATGATGCACATTTCATTCTCGAAGGATTCTGAGCATTTTTTTGTTAGGCATGATTCACCTGGTACGACACAATGCATCCACTTTATTGGCTTCCACAGATCACCCTGTTTTAGTCATAGGCATTTCGCGTTCCCTGACTGTCTTTTTCCAAAGTAAGCTGAGTGACAGATATTGTATAAAAGCCAGAAACAGAAACATACATTAGTATAAATCCTTCAGTGACTGTGTGAAAAGAGAAACTAATTTACACCCATCCCCGGAACAAGTTCAAACGTGAAAGTGTGACAAATTCCAACATAGAGACTGCGGGGGCGCGGGGGCGGGGGCGTGTGTGGAATAAAAATTAGAATATGTAGCTTCATTCAGTGTCTGTGTATATTGCCCATTCTTTGGCGTTTTACCGAACCGGGGCGGGAAAAAGACATGGGCATCAACAGAGGAACAACGAGAGGGCTGTTCAGCAAATGGATGAAAAAATAATTACAGTCCATTCCCGATCGTTGCAAGGTACAGTTGGAAGATGAGATACCGTTCCTCTTGGCTGTGTTCTGCCTCACGATGGCAGAGGAGAAGGCCGCACATAGAGAAACACGTCCGAATAAGTGGAATAGGAATTAAAGTGAGATGAAACAGGTAGCTGGGGATCAACCACGTGGTAGATACAGATGTATTCCGTAGAAAATATAATCAAAATCGCTTGTTTTTATTCCTCCAATTTAGTGGAATCATCATTGTGAACACTGAAGGTGCAGTAGCCTCAGTCGGAATCGGCAGGTATGAACCTAAACCGCTGAGTCATTTCGTTACCTCAAAATGAAATGAAGCAAGTCAACACCTTGTGCCAAATTACACTAAAACGTACACTTCTACTAAATATATAACCTTCTGTGATATGTACCTAATATGGAGGAATCGTTACACCTGTGAGCACACGTATGCCGCTAATAATTTTTGAACTTCGGTGTGATCCAACTCTTCCTCCTCCACTTCAAGGAGAGAATGACAATTCTCCACTGATATCTGAGATTCGGATATTCGCAACTACCTGGTGAAACCCTCCGACATCGACTCCAATACAATTATATCCGTCACTTACGGGGAGCAGAAAAGGGTCGACACTCTAATCAGTTCAATATTGTATGTTACTGGAACGTTGTGGTTTGAAATTCGATTTCCTTGCCCTTCCCCAAATCCGTAGACTCGAGAAAAATGTCAGTGTTTGTGAATATCCTAGACCTACTCACCCGTGGAAGGTAATCACCACGTATCTCAATAATGACCCCGATCTACCCCGTGCTGACGATTTATCAAACTGGTCAATTTCATACCATATCTGACAGCCAATTGGCTTAATACTGCAACGAATATCCGGACACAGTGAACGGTTCTTCTTATGAACCCTTCAGCTCAGACCATTCAATACATAAGGACATCAAGGTACAACAGGAGATTAAGAAAAACAGAATATTCAATGCTGCGTTAAATTTACAGTGAAAGGGCAGTTCAAATTGACAAATATATAAATCCGACTATCTACCTCACTGTCAACAGCGCTACCAATTTAGTGCATCTTCAAATCACTTGCTGTTGTTTGTACAAATTTAATGAATGCAGATGCTTTGTCGGTTAAATCATTTGCACCAGTTCAAGGGTCATATATACGGTGATTGAATTATTTTGCTTGCGACCTGTGATGGGAGCTGTTTGTCCTGTGAGGGACTTCATCATTTTGATATAGTTTCAAAATGTTGGAGGAACTCAGCAAGTCAGGCAACATCCATTGAAATTGATAAACAGATGAGATTTCGGGCCGCGACCGTTCAACAGCCTTCAGCAGCACTGGGAAAAGGAAGAAGATGTCATAATAACGAGACTGGAATAAGGGAAGATGGACAAGCCGGGAGGTGATAGGTGAAGCCAGTTGGTTGGGGTTGTGTCACGAAATTAGAGGCTGGGCGGTGACAAGTGAAAAAGGCAATGGTCTGGAGAAGAAATTTGACAGGAGGGGAGAGTAGATCGTGGGAGAAAGGGAAGGAGAAGTTAGGTGGGATGCAGGGCAGTAGAAGAGTAAGAGGCCAGAGAGGGGAAATGATAAAGAAAGAAAGGGGAGGGCGAAACACCGCTAGATAAAAATGTAATGAAGCAGACGCCCTGTCAGTTTAAGCATTTGCAGCAATTGGTAGATCCGATGACTGGATTACTTTGTTTCATACTGGTCCGGACCCTGATGGGAGCTGGCTTATTGTGTGAGGGACTGTATCAAATTGACACACACACAAAGTGCTGTAGGAACTCCACAGGTCCACCAACATCTATGGAAGTTAATATACAGTTGACATTTCGGGCCGCAACCATTCAACAGGCTGGGGGGAAAGGAAAGATGACAGAATAGAAAGTTTCTGGCAGGGGGGAAGGATAAGCGAGAAGATGGTAGCTCAAGTCAGGTAGACGGGGTTGGGGAAAGGAATAAATGGCTGCAAGGTGGTAAGAAGAAAAAGTAAAGGGCTGGAGAAGGAGGAATCTGAAAGGAGATGAGTGTTGTCCCTGGAAGCAACGGAAGGAGTAGAGACACCAGAGTGATTGGCATGTCAGTAGGAAAGGTAAAATGCCAGAGTCTAGTAACGAGGAAGGGAAATATCGGAAGTAATTGGATGCTGATGCCATCAGATTGGAAGCTACGTAGACAGAAAATAAGGTGTAGTTCATTCAAACTGAGAGAGGCCTCATTTTGGCAGAAGATGAGGCGATGAGCTGACATGTCAAAGTGGGATTGGAGATAGGACTTGAAATCGTTGGCCACCCGGAATTCTACTTTTGCAGATGGAGCTGAAGTTTTCGACAAGATGCTAATTACTTTCATTAAAGGTCTACATGCGTTCAATATTCTCTTAAGGCTGGATGTTATATGAGTCTAAGTCTCGTTACTATATTACAGGAACGTACAATCAAAATATTCTTCTTTATATTTTTATTGCTGTGATCGATAACCGAGACGATTTCCAGAGTAATGCACAGCAGCCCATTGACTGTACAACATCAGTCAGTGATGACAAAGTCTATGGAGATTAACAATGAACAAGATCAACAATAACAATCGTGAGCCTGAGAGTGTTTCACAACAACATTCACTGACTTCTCGAATCGTCATTTATTCGTGTCTGAGATTTTGCAATTCCTTGTCAAGCTATCCATAGTTCATCACAGTTAGGAATTTATTTGAATGATAACATGTTTATTTTTACTTTAGCTGTTGGAAGACATGTCAGCCTTGTGTTCTATTGGATATTCAGTGAACTGAGGCGAGTATGAATGAATGACCGTGGAAATTCATCAGCTCAGATTTGCTTCAGTGAGATCGCGGGCAGGTGGAAGACAGGCTGAATCTCACACAGTATGTCTGAAACATTTTACCGTGTGAGAAGGATATATTTCTTGATTCTTTCCGTGATTGCTGTTCCTGGTAAGAACATAGGGGAACTAACATGTGCAGTTCTGTATACGCAGTCTTTGGACTCGTTCAGTAACCGACAACGTTGTGATGCCGGTGTATCCGCGACTTCCGTGCAGACATTGTGACAAAACTCTGTGTTTCCTCAGCTGTTCTCTTGCAGTTTATCACATGTTCTCGGCTGAAAATGAGCCGGCAGTTTAATCAGAGGTAGAGTGGAAAGTCGGGGATGTGGATTCATAGCAGGCAGTTTTGAATTATCATCGTGGTGACGCTGTCCAAAGAAACTGCGATAATCCAGAGCGCTCGGCGCCTTTAGGAGCAACGTGTCCTAAAGTTCCGTATCTATAGTGCAACATGCTTAAAATTCAGATTTACGAGTGTGACGTCGTATTTTAAGAAATTTTTGCCACTTTCAAGAGAACGCGGGAAGCAATTTTCCGCTGTGATTCATGGGAGATCGATCGATTGTCATTATTTGTGTGTTGAACCCCAAACCATCGGGAGATTCTGAAATTCGTATAAGCGTCTATGTGCGTTTTAACGTACCAGGGTTTGTTTCCGTATCCTGTTGCATGAAGTGAAGAGGGAGCTAAGAACCAAACCAGCGGTGTCTATTGGAGGTCAGAAGGGGTAAGGTTCATGCGAAACTGCGCTCTGGAATAGTAAGTATCGAAGCATTTAGAATCATGCTGCATGCTGCAGTAATTTGAAGTAAATCATAAAGAGACAGATGTTTTGATGGACCTATATTCTCTTTGATGGTTTCAGCACTAACGTGGAAAGTAATTGATAAATTTCAACGAGCCAGGAAGAATCTTTAAATGCGAAAACATCTTTCTGATCGGATAGCTTGGTACATTTTAAAGGAAACCCGGCTAGGAATAGTTGCAGAATTTAAAAGAAGCGAGGTTAGTAGGGCTCTACTGTGCAGGTGACGAACGGAAGTCGAGGGGGGAACGATAATATGGGAACGGTGAAAATGAGTTTGCTTTGAACGTTGTAAATGGACATAGGCGGAGCCAGCAGGCCTTCGCTGTATGAGGATAGTGACAGGATATGGGTGATGGGAACTCGGCAAACAATATATCTGAAAATTTGCCGAGGTTTCCAGGATTTGCCCATCATTCGAAAACCTAATGGTTGAAAATTTAGACTGATTTCTCCAAATCGCCATCGATAATGCCTCCTTCACAAACACAGCTCCTCTGCCGGTATCGAGTACTGTACACTTTCACCCGACATACACGCGTATGAGACGGCTGCGACTCCCGACTTACACCTTTTAAACTTCCTGAAACTGTTGTTTGCAAAGTGTGATTGTTCTGAATTTCCACCTAATCTCCTCCCGGAGACCCAAGAGCTGCGAGGCGGTAATTCGTTCAGTCTTTTTTTTCGGTTCCCCCAGTGAATTTATTGGCGATTATGATCCTGTCCCGGGGAAAGTGCGGCCTCTCCACCCGCAACACTCGCTATCTGGTGGCCATGGCAACGGCGGATCTATTAACCATCATCTTTCGGGTCATATTATGGCAGATCAGTTACTATTACTTCCCCCGGGACCTTCCTGGACATCACCATCGTATGTAGTGTGATTTCTGCTCTGGGACAGGCGGCTACTGACTGCTCTGTCTGGTTCACCGTCACTTTTACGTTTGATCGGTTTGTCGCCATCTGTTATCAGAAGCAGAAAGCAAAGTCTCGCACCGGGAAAACTGCGTCTGTTGTTCTAACTACAACGGGCGTTCTGTTCTGGCTTAAAAATGTGCCCTATTGCTTTATATATTATCATGTGAAAGTGATTGAAAATATACCCTGGGACTGCATTACAAAGCCGGGCTACTTTCCAGATCGCGGTAGGTGGGTTATAGATGGCTTTCCGCTGTTCTAAGGCTATTACTCCCGTTCGTGTTGATACTCCTGTTCAATGCGCTGACAGTCAGACACATTTTGGTGACTAGTCGCGTCCGTAAAGGGCTGAGGGGTCAGAGCAAGGCGGCGAACCGCAGTGACCCGGAGATGATGAGCAGGAGGAGGTCTGTGATCTTACTTCTCACCATCTCCAGAGGCTTCATCGTCCTGTGGTCGGTGAATGTTACCGAATACCTTTATTACACCATTGCTGGAACGAATCAAAAAAATTACAACAAATCTGATTACATATTTGGACACTCTGGGGATATGCTGGTGATGTTAAGTTGCTGCACAAATACTTTTAATTATGGGGTGACTCAGTCCAAGTTCAGAGAGCAGTTATCAGAGCTGTCATATATCCGTTCATATCAATTATTCAATTTATTAATAAACAAAATATCTAAGTTCTTCTCAGTGGAGGTCGTGGTGCTTTCCAATTTGGCACTACAGAACTGCCGGTCGTCGACTAACGTTACAGCGGGGAGAATAGGCTGTTTTGTTTTATCGAGAAAGACACAGCATGTGAACAGATTCTCTGCAGCGCGCCACCTCCACCGCTTACCAATTATTAAGCTCACCGTACCTTTTACTTTTTTAATTTTATGTTTTTTTTCACCTCATTCACCCCTCTTCTTCATCTTGAAAACCTTGGAAAAGTCTTGAACATAGACTGGAGAGGCTCGAAACGCAGACTTGGGAACAGGCGGCATCCTCGCCTCCAGCCGGATGTTGTCCAAGCCACTGCCCAACCCCCACTGAGCCGATTACATCGAGGGGTCCTTCCGTCACGGAGAACGCTGGCAATGACTGGATCTAAGTGCGGAGGAACGACAGACTCCTATGCAGAGACGGCAACCAGCGTTTATCGGTGGCTCAAACGAGCAACACCGGGAGGTGAAACATTCCCCAAACTAGCACCACGCGCTGAGCGCAAAGGAACGTCAGCTTAAATAGTACAGGTGACCCGGAATCCCAGAGTATATAAAAATAAAATTAATAGGGTTAAACTATTAACGATTATTTATAGTTACGCCACAATTAACCAAATATGGTGTTCTCGAATCCTCGGAGCACAACGCTCTCCGGCTCCCCACACAGGTCTGGCGATCTCATTACACCAGTAAATTTCGACAGATGACCAGTGGTGAGCATTCTGACTAGTTGCATCACCTTCTTGTATAGAGTCTCCAATGCACAGGATCCAGAGACGCTAGAGAGGGCTGTAGACCCAGACAGCTCCATTACCGGTACAACCTTGTCCAACATTAACGATAGCTTCAAGGACCTGTGCCTGAAGAAAGCGTCATCTATTACTAATGACCCTCACCATCTGATTCTTTCCGCATTTCTCCTGTGTCACCCTCTATGGAACTCTCAGTGCCCCGTCTCTCCTTCATCACTCCCCACCACTATCTCTCCCCTCCCTCTCTAACGACTCTCCCTCCACTCTCCCCCTGCCAACCACCAGCGGATGGAAGCCGAACCTGTCTGCACTTCCCAGATAGGAACATACTCCCACTGTGGACATCAGTCCCGGAAACCTGCTCTGGGAAACGGCGGTGTTCTGATATGTCTGTATGCACTACGGCTTAGTACAGGACGGGAGAGGGAATGTGAGTGAGACACGTGAAGAAGAAAGACTAGTGTGGGCGAGGGAAGGGTTAAACGAGAGAAAGAAGTTAGCACAATGAAAGCAGATAAGAGAATGGCGGGAGAAGGAAGGGAAAGTGGCGAGGGGAAAAATGGAAGGGAATATGGGGTAGGTGTTTCTGCCTACCAACCTCCTTTCAGGCGGCGCCTTCTCTTTTCCTCACCCTGCACCCTCGTTCCAACAGTCGAATGCGTTCGTGGAGAGAGAGCGACGCCGCTCGAAAGAACAAAATAATCGCTGACATCCGTGAGATGAAAGCAGACCTTCGTGAAATAGCTGGGAGAATTGTAGGGGGCAGCAGGGAGGAGAGGTTCGCAAGGGTTTTGAGGGAAATCGAATTGGGGCAGCTTTGGATGACGTCCAGAATAAAACATGGAGTGTGTATCGGTGGTTGGTCCTCAATAGCCACAGCACGCCGGGCAGCCTAAGCAATATTGGGAATGACAAAGAGAGAGTGATAGTCAGCGAGAATTCATTCGCGAATGACCTCCTTCTGTGGTGATGAAGAGTGTAGCGTTAGGGTGGCTTCGGGCGGGATTAGTCCCTAATATTGATTGGCACCTGATTAGTTCCAAGGGTTTAGATGGGGCAGAGTTTGTTAAGTATGTCCAGGACGGATTCCTGTCACAGTATGTTGACAGGCCGACTAGGGAGAATGCCATACTAGATCTAGTATTAGGTAATGAACCGGGTCAGGTCACAGATCTCTGAGTGGGTGAGCATCTGGAGGACAGTAATCTCCGCTCCCTGGCCTTTAGCATTATAATGGAAAAGGATCGAATCAGAGAGGACAGGATTTTTTTTTAATTGGGGAAGGAAACATTATGAGGCAATAAGGCGAGAACTTGCGGGTGTGAATTGGGAAGATGTTTCTGCAGAAAAATGTACTATGGACATGTGGTCGATCTTTAAGGATCTCTTGCAGGATGTTAGGGATAAATTTGTCCCGGTGAGGAAGATGAAGAATGGTAGGGTGAAGGAACCATGGGTGACAAGTGAGATGGAAAATCTAGTCAGGTGGAAGAAGGCAGCATACATGAGGTTTAGGAAGCAAGGATCAGATGGGTCTATTGAGGAATATAGGGCAGCAAGAAAGGAGCTTAAGAAGGAGCTGAGAAGAGCAAGAAGGGGGCATGGCCTTGGCGAGTAGGGTAAGGGTAAACCCCAAGGCATTCTTCAATTATGTGAAGAATAAAAGGATGACAGGAGTGAAAGTAGGACCGATTAGAGATAAAGGTGGGAAGATGTGCCTGGAGGCTGTGGAAGTGAGCGAGGTCCTCAATGAATACTTCTCTTCAGCATTCATCAATGAGAGGGAAGTTGATGACGGTGAGGACGATATGAGTGAGATTGATGTTCTGAAGCATGTTGATATTAAGGGAGAAGAGATCTTGGATTTGTTAAAATACATTAGGACGGATAACGCTCCGGGGCCTGACGGAATATTCCCCAGGCTGCTCCACGACGCAAGGAGAGATTACTGAGCCTCTGGCTAGGATCTTTATGTCCTCGTTGTCCACGTGAGTGGTATCGGAGGACTGGAGGGAGGAGAATGTTGTCCCCTTATTCAAAAAAAGTTAGTAGGGATATCGCAGTAATTATAGACCAGTGAGCCTTATGTCTGTGGTGGGAAAGCTGTTGGAAAAGATTCTTAGAGATAGAATCTATGGGCATTTAGCGAATCATGGTCTGATCAGGGACAGTCAGCATTGCTTTGTGAAGGGCAGATCGTGTCTAACAAGCCTGATAGAGTTCTTTGAGGAGGTGACCAGGCATATAGATGACGGTAGTTGCAGTGGATGTGATCTACATGGATTTTAGTAAGGCATTTGACAAGGTACCACAAGGTAGGCTATTCAGGAAGTCAGAGGGCACGGGATTCAGGGACGTTTAGCCAGGTGGATTCAGAATTGGCTTGCCTGCAGAAGGCGGAGCGTCGTGGTGGAGGGCGTACATTCAGATTGGAAGATTGTGACTACTGTTGTCCCACAGGGATCTGTTATGGGACCTCTACTTTTCGTGATTTTTATTAACGACTTGGATGATAGATAGATAGATAGATAGATAGATAGATAGATAGATAGATAGATAGATAGATAGATAGATAGATAGATAGATAGATACTTTATTCATCCCCATGGGGAAATTCAACTTTTTTTCCAATGTCCCATACACCTGTTGTAGCAAAACTAATTACATACAATACTTAACTCAGTAAAAAAAATATGATATGCACCTAAATCACTATCTCAAAAAGCATTAATAATAGCTTTCAAAAA